>NW_027143073.1:85000-87599 GCF_026170545.1 Melanerpes formicivorus | reverse complement strand
CCAGCGGCGGCGGGCAAGCAGGTAGGCGGGTGGGCGGGCCGGCGAGGGCCAGTGTGAGTTTGGGGGGTGGGAGGGGAGGCGGCAGCTGGAAGCGTCAGAGGAGGGGGCGTGGCTCCGGCTGGCCCCGGGAGCAGGTTCCCGGGACCGGGACCGGCTGGACCCGGCGGGTGGTTGATCCCGGGGCGGGGGGCAGAGGCGGCGGGAAGCGGCAGCTGCGTGTGCGGCGGGGGGGGTGGAGGGCGAACCGCGGCGGGAAGCGGATGCTTCAGAGCAGGTTACGGGGGCGGGGACGGACGACACCACCTGTCCCCGCCCCGGGACGGGCTGGACCCGGCGCCCTGGACCCGGCGCCGTGTACCCGCCGCCGCCCCCCGCCGCCGCCCCCCTCCGCCACCCCGGGACCCCGACGTTTTTTGGCGCCCGCGCCTTTTTTTGCTCCCCGCCTGCCCGCGCTGCCCCGGGCCCTCCCCCGGGGCGGGGCGGGAGGGAGGGAGGGACGGACGGACGGGTAGCCGGGGATCTCCGAGCGCGCGCCACCAGACCGAGGCGGGTCCCGGCGGCGGCGGCGGCGGCGGCGGCGGCGGCGGCGGCAGCAAGCGACGGCAGCAAGCGACGGCGGGGGGGGCAGGCTAGGGAGAGAGGGGGAGCGGCATGCGGTAGGGCTGGGGGGTTTGTTTCGGGGGGGAGGGGTGGGGGGGGGGTGGCAGCGGTCAGCGAGAGCGGGGAGAGGGGGAGCGGCATGCGGTAGGGCTGGGGTGTTTTTGGGGTGGGGGCGTTGGGGGGATTAGCGGGCGGGCGGGCAGCCGAGCCAAGCGGCAAGCCGGGGGGGCGGGCGAGGGCGGCTTTAGGGCCGGAGGAGCGGAGCGCAACCTCCCCCGTGCAGGCTCCAGCGTGGAGAGCAGCAAGTTTTTGGGGACGGGGGACGACGGACGGGAGGGGCAGCGGCGAGAGGCTAGCTGCGGCAAGGGGCACCGGCACGGCCGCCCTAACAGCGCCGCCTCGGTCGCAGGGGTTAGAGAGCAGCCGGGCAGCCCGGGAGGGAAGCGGCAGCCCGCGTCGCGATCCCCCCTCCAGGGGACAATGTGGGAAGGGGAAGCCGCGGCGGCTTTGGCGGGGGGTGCCCAGCTGCTAGCGGCTTCGGGGGGCAGTTAGCGGCGGCGGGGCGGGGGGAGATGGGTCGCGGCAGCGGCAAGAGATAACGGCGGGCGGGGGGGGCTCCGTGCAAAGCGGTAACGGGAGCCGGGGGGTGTGGGGAGCTGGGGGTGGCAGCAGCGGCAAGAGGCAACGTCGGGAGGGGGGGCTCCGCGCAAACCGGTAACGGGGGCCGGGGGGTGTGGGGGGGGCGGTGGTGGCCGCGGCAAGAGGCAACGGCAGGCGGGGGGGCTCCGCGCAAACCGGCAGCGGGGGGGGGGGGCGGGGGGTAGCGGCAAGAGGCAACGGCGGGAAGGGGGGGCTCCGCGCAAACCGCTAACGGGAGCCGGGGGGTGTGGGGAGCTGGGGGGTGGCAGCAGCGGCAAGAGGCAACGTCGGGAGGGGGGGCTCCGCGCAAACCGGTAACGGGGGCCGGGGGGTGTGGGGGGGGCGGTGGTGGCCGCGGCAAGAGGCAACGGCAGGCGGGGGGGCTCCGCGCAAACCGGCAGCGGGGGGGGGGCGGGGGGTAGCGGCAAGAGGCAACGGCGGGAAGGGGGGGCTCCGCGCAAACCGGCAGCGGGGGGGGGGCGGGGGTAGCGGCAAGAGGCAACGGCGGGAAGGGGGGGCTCCGCGCAAACCGGCAGCGGGGGGGGGGCGGGGGTAGCGGCAAGAGGCAACGGCGGGAAGGGGGGGCTCCGCGCAAACCGGCAGCGGGGGGGGGGGCGGGGGTAGCGGCAAGAGGCAACGGCGGGAAGGGGGGGCTCCGCGCAAACCGGCAGCGGGGGGGGGGCGGGGGTAGCGGCAAGAGGCAACGGCGGGAAGGGGGGGCTCCGCGCAAACCGGCAGCGGGGGGGGGGGCGGGGGTAGCGGCAAGAGGCAACGGCGGGAAGGGGGGGCTCCGCGCAAACCGGCAGCGGGGGGGGGCGGGGGTAGTGGCAAGAGGCAACGGCGGGAAGGGGGGGCTCCGCGCAAACCGGCAGCGGGGGCGGGGGGGGGAGGCGGTCAGGAGCGGGGGGAGATTTCTAGAGATGCCGGCAGACCTTCTCCCCGGAGAACAGCGCTGTTGAAGAAAAGACTGCTTCAGAACACAACCTTTAATGAAAGACGCTCGATGAAAACAACACTTAATAAAAGAAGGTTTCATGCCGACTGCCTCTCTTCATTTACGCCGCCGCGGGGGGGGGGGGGGTTGGGGGGGGGGGGGGGGGGGGTTGGGGGCCGGGCGGGCGATACCAGGCGGCCCTCGTCCCGGGGACCACGTCTACCCCGCGGTTCCAGCCTCCGCGCGCTAAGTGCCCGCCCGGCCGCGGGGAGCACGTCTACCTCCTGCCGCACGGCTCAGTGCACTAAGTCCCCCCTCGCCATGGAGAGCACGTCTACCTGCCAGCTCAGGGAGAGCACGTCTACTCACCGAGGGAGAGCACGTCTACCTCCTCGGGAAGGAGAGCACGTCTACCTCCTGGGAAGG
>NW_027143073.1:60000-70000 GCF_026170545.1 Melanerpes formicivorus | reverse complement strand
GCGGCCACAGAGGCCGGCTGGGGCTCCCCCGCCCCCGAGGCCGGCCCCTGGCTGCCAGATCCCGGGCACGATTCAGGCAGCAGCAGCGGAAGCGAGCGATACCGACACGCCCGGCGGGGAGAAGGCCCTCGTCTCTCTCCCCGCCTTGCCACGGGAGCACCGGGACGTGCTAGAGGAGACAGCGACCCGCGGAAGCGGGGCGCGCCCCCGGCACGCCAGGACCTTAGAGCCGGGGCGGCTCGCTCGGCAGCGGGCGGGGGTACGGGCCACAAAGCCGCCCTTCTCAGGCTAGAGGTTTCATTTAGGGAGGAACCCTCGGGGACCCCACCCGGGCAGGTGAGGCCTCACGCGCGGCGCCGCTTTTAGCCCCTTTTAACTTTCGCGATGCCGCCGCCTCGCTCTCGGGCTCGGCCAACCCCCGCCACACGCAGCTGCTCGCGGCCGGCACCCGCGGGTACCCGGAACCGAGGACGACACCGGCGCCTCACGCGTTTTAGGACACCTGAAAACTCACGGGGCCACGCAGCAGTCACAAAGCCGGTTGCGGTAGACCGGTCCCCGAACCCTGCCCCAGCGCCGGGGGGGAGGTGGAAAGGGGAGGATGCGGCAAGGCACGCGCCGGGCCGCTAACGCCACGGCTCCCCCCCGCTCGAGCCGCTCGGGGCTGGGGGAACGAGGACGACACCTCACACGCGACGGGAAGCGAAGTGGAAAGGAAGACCGCCCTTGCCCTGCCGGCCGGGGGCCCTTTCCGACGCGACCCGAAAGGCCTCATCGATCAACAAGGACAGAAGGAAAGGAAGCCAGCGGAGGCCCCACGGCCTCGCTCTCCTGGGACAGACACAGCCACGCGCACCCGCCACCGCCCTCGGGAGCAGCCAGCAGGCACGGGGCTCGGCGTGCGGGCAACACGCCGGAGGAGCAAACGGGGCGCCCTCCAGAGATGGGGGGGGGGGGGCAAGCTGCACCGGGCCGCACCGGCTCACAGGGCACCTCTGCCTCCCCGAAATGTGGGCTTGCATTTTCCCTCAAGCTGCACCGAGTTACATCTCCATCACGGGGCGCCCCTCTGGAGCCAGGAGGAAGCCGTGCTGGGGCACCGGCTTGCCCTCCTCCCCCCATGCCGGGCTCCATAGCACACGAGTGGCCAGTCACCGCCGCTGGCTTTTCCCTTAGATGCCGTGCCCCCGCGGGCTGCGGCTTTGGCCATGGGGGGAACCCCCGTGAAGAGGGTCCAGTGCTGGGAACTCTCTCTGCCCCTTACCGGGCTCTCTCTCGCCGTGCCTGGACGGGCTTGCTTTCCATTCTTGGTGGGACCGACGCCGGCACCACGTCTCCCCGGCTTTCTCTGCCCCCGTGCCCCACCGGGCAAACTTCGCTTCGGGGGTTCCACACTTCGGCAGTGGCCGGCGCCAGCCACTCGTCAACTTTTTTTCTTTTCCCCGCTTTCGTTGCCGAGCCCGGGCTGGGCTCCGGCTCACGGACGAGCGAAACCCATCCAACACCGCTGAGGGTGCGCCAGCGGCCGCTCCAAACCGCCGCGCCTTTGTTCGGCCCCGCGGGTCCCCTCTCTGACCCGGGCGAAAGCCACCGAGAAGCCAGACGGACCCCTGCCCAGCCGCCTGGCGGGTGGCTTGGAGCAGCCGCTCGGCAGCGCTGCCCTGGGAGTGCTCGGCGTCGCTTGTTCCCTCATATACGGAACTGGAGGGCCGTCAGCTCCGCGAGCGCACAACCAGCCGACCTCCGCCCAGCGGCAGGTCGCAGAAATCACGCCGGCTTGTACGATGACGTAGGCGGAGGCAGAGCGCAACAGCGACCCCTTGGCGACAAGCGCGATCTCCGCGGAGAGCACGTCTACTCGCCGAGGGAGAGCACGTCTACTCGCCGAGGGAGAGCACGTCTACTCGCCCAGGGAGAGCACGTCTACTCGCCCAGGGAGAGCACGTCTACTCGCCAAGGGAGAGCACGTCTACTCGCCCAGGGAGAGCACGTCTACTCGCCCAGGGAGAGCACGTCTACTCGCCCAGGGAGAGCACGTCTACTCGCCCAGGGAGAGCACGTCTACTCGCCGAGGGAGAGCACGTCTACTCGCCCAGGGAGAGCACGTCTACTCGCCGAGGGAGAGCACGTCTACTCGCCGAGGGAGAGCACGTCTACTCGCCCAGGGAGAGCACGTCTACTCGCCCAGGGAGAGCACGTCTACTCGCCGAGGGAGAGCACGTCTACTCGCCGAGGGAGAGCACGTCTACTCGCCGAGGGAGAGCACGTCTACTCGCCGAGGGAGAGCACGTCTACTCGCCGAGGGAGAGCACGTCTACCTCCCGCCTGAGGGAGAGCACGGGGGGGGGGGGACAAAGACAGGCGGCAGCAGCTTCGGTGAACGTCACCCGGGAGGCGACCGGGGCTGTCCCGGGGCAGTCCCGGGAAGCCGGCGTCCGACACAGGGAACCGTCAGCTGCCGGACCGGGGCGAATCCCCGCGGCCACGGCAGGGGTGGGGGCTCGAAGACAGCCGGCAGCCGCTTCGGTGAACGTCACCCGGGAGGAGACTGGGGCCCTCCCGGGACCGGCCCGGGAAGACGACGTTCGGCACGAGATCCCGGCCGCGGCTGGACCGGCTCGAAGCCTCGCGGTCCCGGCAGCAGCCGGCGCCGCTCGCCGCCTCGGGCTCCCGGCCCCCTACAGATCCGGCGACTCGTTCGCGGGCGGCGGGGGGAGGCAGTGGAGGGGGTGCGGGGAGAAGCGGCAGCAGAGGCGGAGGGGGGGGGGGCTCGAAGACAGCCGGCAGCCGCTTCGGTGAACGTCACCCAGGAGGCGATCGGGGCCGTCCCGGGGCCGTCCCGGGATGCCGGCTTCCGGCACGGGGTCCCGGCCGCGGCCGGACCGGCTCGTATCCCCGCGGCTCCGGCGGGGGGGGGGGGGGCTCGAAGACAGCCGGCAGTCGCCTCGGTGAACGTCACCCGGCCGGCGACCGCGGCCGTTCCGGGGCCGTCCCGGGAAGCCTGCGACAGGCACGGGGTCCCAGCCGCGGCCGGACCGACTCGAAGCCCCGCGGCCCCGGCACGGGGGAGGCCCAAAGACTGGCGGCAGCCGCTTCGCTGAACGTCACCCCGGCCGGCGACCGGGGCCGTCCCGGGGCTGTCCGGGGATGCCGGCTTCCGGCACGGGGTCCCGGCCGCGGCCGGACCGGCTCGAATCCCCGCGGTCCCGGCAGCAGCCGGAGCCGCTCGCCGTTCGGGCTCCCGGCACCCTACAGATCCGGCGACTCGTTCGCGGGCGGCGGGGGGGAGGCAGTGGAGGGGGTGCGGGCAGAAGCGGCCGCGGAGGCGGAGGGGGGGGGGGCTCGAAGACAGCCGTCAGCCGCTTCGGTGAACGTCGCCCGGGAGGCGACCGGGACCGGCCCGGGAAGCCATCGTCCGGCCCCCGGATCCCGGCCGCGGCCGGACCGGCTCGAAGCCCCGCGGCCCCGGCACGGGGGAGGCCCAAAGACTGGCGGCAGCCGCTTCGCTGAACGTCACCCGGCCGGCGACCGGGGCCGTCCCGGGGCCGTCCCGGGATGCCGGCTTCCGGCACGGGGTCCCGGCCGCGGCCGGACCGGCTCGAATCCCCGCGGTCCCGGCAGCAGCCGGAGCCGCTCGCCGTTCGGGCTCCCGGCACCCTACGGATCCGCCGACTCGTTCGCCGGCGGCGGGGGGAGGCAGTGGAGGGGGTGCGGGCAGAAGCGGCAGCGGAGGCGGAGGGGGGGGGGCTCGAAGACAGCCGGCAGCCGCTTCGGTGAACGTCACCCGGCCGGCGACCGGGGCCGTCCCGGGGCTGTCCGGGGATGCCGGCTTCCGGCACGGGGTCCCGGCCGCGGCCGGAGCGGCTCGAATCCCCGCGGTCCCGGCAGCAGCCGGAGCCGCTCGCCGTTCGGGCTCCCGGCACCCTACAGATCCGGCGACTCGTTCGCCGGCGGCGGGGGGAGGCAGTGGAGGGGGTGCGGGGAGAAGCGGCAGCGGAGGCGGAGGGGGGGGGGGGCTCGAAGACAGCCGGCAGCCGCTTCGGTGAACGTCACCCGGGAGGCGACCGGGACCGGCCCGGGAAGCCATCGTCCGGCCCGGGATCCCGGCCGCGGCCGGACCGGCTCGAATCCCCGCGGCCCCGGCACGGGGGAGGCCCAAAGACTGGCGGCAGCCGCTTCGCTGAACGTCACCCGGCCGGCGACCGGGGCCGTCCCGGGGCCGTCCCGGGATGCCGGCTTCCGGCACGGGGTCCCGGCCGCGGCCGGACCGGCTCGAATCCCCGCGGTCCCGGCAGCAGCCGGAGCCGCTCGCCGTTCGGGCTCCCGGCACCCTACGGATCCGGCGACTCGTTCGCGGGCGGCGGGGGGAGGCAGTGGAGGGGGTGCGGGCAGAAGCGGCAGCGGAGGCGGAGGGGGGGCGGGGGGGACGATAGTGGCGGGGGGCGGGGGGTGCTCGAAGGCAGCCGGCAGCCGGTTCAGTGAACATTCGCCGGGGCGGGGGGGCGACCTGTCCGTGCCCGGGGCAGCCCCGGGAAGCCGGCAGCCAGCACGGGGTCCCGGCAGCACCTGTTCCCTGCCCTGGGACTTGCCGTGCCCGGCGGCCGGTTGCCGGGTGGGGGGAGCGATGAGAGGCGGGGCGCAGCGGCCGGGGCAGCGCCGGGCCGCAGCGGGGGGCTGGGCGGGTGGGGTAGGCGTCGAGCGGCAAGCCCTCGGCTGCAGCGAATGTTCGGCGGTGCGGGGCGGGGGGGGGACGGGACGACACGTTGGGGGCGCCGAGTCCGAGCCACCCCCGGCCCCAGGGGCGGCCGGAGGGGGAGGCCGGTGCCTGGCCCTGGGAGCTGCTGGGCGCCGGATGGCCGAGGGTGCGTCAGAAGCCGCCCGAGCGGTCGAGCAGGTCCTCCAGAAAGGCCTAGGGTGGCTTCGAGGGCCCCGGGAGCAGTCGAGGGAGGCCTCCAGGCAGGTCTGGAGTGGATGGGAGGCCTTCCAAAGCAGACAAGGGAGGCTGCCAGCGGGGCCTAGGCTGGCACTGCAGCCTGTAAATGGTTGGGGGGGGGGCCTCTGGTGCGGCCTGGAGTCTCTGGGTGGCGTCCAGAGAGGTGCAAAAGATCCTCTGGTGCGGCCTGTGGTGGCGGAGAAGCCTGCAGAGCGTGCGGGGGAGGCTTCTGCTGCGGCCTGGGGTGGGTCGGAAGCCTGCAGAGCGTGCGGGAGAGGCTTCTGGTGCGGCCTGGGGTGGCTGAGAAGCCTGCAGAGCGTGCGGGAGAGGCTTCTGCTGCGGCCTGGGGTGGCTGAGAAGCCTGCAGAGCGTGCGGGAGAGGCTTCTGGTGCGGCCTGGGGTGGCTGAGAAGCCTGCAGAGCGTGCGGGGGAGGCTTCTGTTGGGGCCTGGGGTGGGTCAGAAGCCTACAGAGCGTGCGGGGGAGGCTTCTGGTGCGGCCTGGGGTGGGTGGGAAGCCTGCAGAGCGTGCGGGAGAGGCTTCTGTTGGGGCCTGGGGTGGCTGAGAAGCCTGCAGAGCGTGCGGGGGGAGGCTTCTGCTGCGGCCTGGGGTGGCTGAGAAGCCTGCAGAGCGTGCGGGGGAGGCTTCTGCTGCGGCCTGGGGTGGCTGAGAAGCCTGCAGAGCGTGCGGGGGAGGCTTCTGGTGCGGCCTGGGGTGGCTGAGAAGCCTGCAGAGCGTGCGGGGGAGGCTTCTGGTGCGGCCTGGGGTGGGACGGAAGCCTGCAGAGCGTGCGGGGGAGGCTTCTGGTGCGGCCTGGGGTGGGACGGAAGCCTGCAGAGCGTGCGGGGGAGGCTTCTGGTGCGGCCTGGGGTGGGTCGGAAGCCTGCAGAGCGTGCGGGAGAGGCTTCTGCTGCGGCCTGGGGTGGGTCGGAAGCCTGCAGAGCGTGCGGGAGAGGCTTCTGTTGGGGCCTGGGGTGGCTGAGAAGCCTGCAGAGCGTGCGGGAGAGGCTTCTGCTGCGGCCTGGGGTGGCTGAGAAGCCTGCAGAGCGTGCGGGAGAGGCTTCTGCTGCGGCCTGGGGTGGCTGAGAAGCCTGCAGAGCGTGCGGGAGAGGCTTCTGCTGCGGCCTGGGGTGGCTGAGAAGCCTGCAGAGCGTGCGGGAGAGGCTTCTGCTGCGGCCTGGGGTGGCTGAGAAGCCTGCAGAGCGTGCGGGAGAGGCTTCTGCTGCGGCCTGGGGTGGCTGAGAAGCCTGCAGAGCGTGCGGGAGAGGCTTCTGGTGTGGCCTGGGGTGGCTGAGAAGCCTGCAGAGCGTGCGGGAGAGGCTTCTGGTGCGGCCTGGGGTGGCTGAGAAGCCTGCAGAGCGTGCGGGAGAGGCTTCTGCTGCGGCCTGGGGTGGCTGAGAAGCCTGCAGGGCGTGCGGGAGAGGCTTCTGCTGCGGCCTGGGGTGGGTGGGAAGCCTGCAGAGCGTGCGGGGGAGGCTTCTGGTGCGGCCTGGGGTGGCTGAGAAGCCTGCAGAGCGTGCGGGGGAGGCTTCTGGTGCGGCCTGGGGTGGCTGAGAAGCCTGAAGAGCGTGCGGGAGAGGCTTCTGGTGCGGCCTGGGGTGGCTGAGAAGCCTGCAGAGCGTGCGGGGGAGGCTTCTGGTGCGGCCTGGGGTGGCTGAGAAGCCTGAAGAGCGTGCGGGAGAGGCTTCTGCTGCGGCCTGGGGTGGCTGAGAAGCCTGCAGAGCGTGCGGGAGAGGCTTCTGCTGCGGCCTGGGGTGGGTCAGAAGCCTACAGAGCGTGCGGGGGAGGCTTCTGTTGGGGCCTGGGGTGGCTGAGAAGCCTACAGAGCGTGCGGGGGAGGCTTCTGGTGCGGCCTGGGGTGGGTGGGAAGCCTGCAGAGCGTGCGGGAGAGGCTTCTGTTGGGGCCTGGGGTGGCTGAGAAGCCTGCAGAGCGTGCGGGGGAGGCTTCTGCTGCGGCCTGGGGTGGCTGAGAAGCCTGCAGAGCGTGCGGGGGAGGCTTCTGCTGCGGCCTGGGGTGGCTGAGAAGCCTGCAGAGCGTGCGGGGGAGGCTTCTGGTGCGGCCTGGGGTGGCTGAGAAGCCTGCAGAGCGTGCGGGGGAGGCTTCTGGTGCGGCCTGGGGTGGGACGGAAGCCTGCAGAGCGTGCGGGGGAGGCTTCTGGTGCGGCCTGGGGTGGGACGGAAGCCTGCAGAGCGTGCGGGGGAGGCTTCTGGTGCGGCCTGGGGTGGGTCGGAAGCCTGCAGAGCGTGCGGGAGAGGCTTCTGCTGCGGCCTGGGGTGGGTCGGAAGCCTGCAGAGCGTGCGGGAGAGGCTTCTGTTGGGGCCTGGGGTGGCTGAGAAGCCTGCAGAGCGTGCGGGAGAGGCTTCTGCTGCGGCCTGGGGTGGCTGAGAAGCCTGCAGAGCGTGCGGGAGAGGCTTCTGCTGCGGCCTGGGGTGGCTGAGAAGCCTGCAGAGCGTGCGGGAGAGGCTTCTGCTGCGGCCTGGGGTGGCTGAGAAGCCTGCAGAGCGTGCGGGAGAGGCTTCTGCTGCGGCCTGGGGTGGCTGAGAAGCCTGCAGAGCGTGCGGGAGAGGCTTCTGCTGCGGCCTGGGGTGGCTGAGAAGCCTGCAGAGCGTGCGGGAGAGGCTTCTGGTGCGGCCTGGGGTGGCTGAGAAGCCTGCAGAGCGTGCGGGAGAGGCTTCTGGTGCGGCCTGGGGTGGCTGAGAAGCCTGCAGAGCGTGCGGGAGAGGCTTCTGCTGCGGCCTGGGGTGGCTGAGAAGCCTGCAGGGCGTGCGGGAGAGGCTTCTGCTGCGGCCTGGGGTGGGTGGGAAGCCTGCAGAGCGTGCGGGGGAGGCTTCTGGTGCGGCCTGGGGTGGCTGAGAAGCCTGCAGAGCGTGCGGGGGAGGCTTCTGGTGCGGCCTGGGGTGGCTGAGAAGCCTGAAGAGCGTGCGGGAGAGGCTTCTGGTGCGGCCTGGGGTGGCTGAGAAGCCTGCAGAGCGTGCGGGGGAGGCTTCTGGTGCGGCCTGGGGTGGCTGAGAAGCCTGCAGAGCGTGCGGGAGAGGCTTCTGCTGCGGCCTGGGGTGGCTGAGAAGCCTGCAGAGCGTGCGGGAGAGGCTTCTGCTGCGGCCTGGGGTGGGTCAGAAGCCTACAGAGCGTGCGGGGGAGGCTTCTGGTGCGGCCTGGGGTGGGTGGGAAGCCTGCAGAGCGTGCGGGAGAGGCTTCTGTTGGGGCCTGGGGTGGCTGAGAAGCCTGCAGAGCGTGCGGGGGAGGCTTCTGCTGCGGCCTGGGGTGGCTGAGAAGCCTGCAGAGCGTGCGGGGGAGGCTTCTGCTGCGGCCTGGGGTGGCTGAGAAGCCTGCAGAGCGTGCGGGGGAGGCTTCTGGTGCGGCCTGGGGTGGCTGAGAAGCCTGCAGAGCGTGCGGGGGAGGCTTCTGGTGCGGCCTGGGGTGGGACGGAAGCCTGCAGAGCGTGCGGGGGAGGCTTCTGGTGCGGCCTGGGGTGGGACGGAAGCCTGCAGAGCGTGCGGGGGAGGCTTCTGGTGCGGCCTGGGGTGGGTCGGAAGCCTGCAGAGCGTGCGGGAGAGGCTTCTGCTGCGGCCTGGGGTGGGTCGGAAGCCTGCAGAGCGTGCGGGGAGAGGCTTCTGTTGGGGCCTGGGGTGGCTGAGAAGCCTGCAGAGCGTGCGGGAGAGGCTTCTGCTGCGGCCTGGGGTGGCTGAGAAGCCTGCAGAGCGTGCGGGGAGAGGCTTCTGCTGCGGCCTGGGGTGGCTGAGAAGCCTGCAGAGCGTGCGGGGAGAGGCTTCTGGTGCGGCCTGGGGTGGCTGAGAAGCCTGCAGAGCGTGCGGGAGAGGCTTCTGCTGCGGCCTGGGGTGGCTGAGAAGCCTGCAGAGCGTGCGGGAGAGGCTTCTGCTGCGGCCTGGGGTGGCTGAGAAGCCTGCAGAGCGTGCGGGGGAGGCTTCTGGTGCGGCCTGGGGTGGCTGAGAAGCCTGAAGAGCGTGCGGGGAGAGGCTTCTGGTGCGGCCTGGGGTGGCTGAGAAGCCTGCAGAGCGTGCGGGGGAGGCTTCTGCTGCGGCCTGGGGTGGCTGAGAAGCCTGCAGAGCGTGCGGGAGAGGCTTCTGGTGCGGCCTGGGGTGGCTGAGAAGCCTGCAGAGCGTGCGGGAGAGGCTTCTGCTGCGGCCTGGGGTGGCTGAGAAGCCTGCAGAGCGTGCGGGAGAGGCTTCTGCTGCGGCCTGGGGTGGCTGAGAAGCCTGCAGAGCGTGCGGGGGAGGCTTCTGGTGCGGCCTGGGGTGGCTGAGAAGCCTGCAGAGCGTGCGGGGAGAGGCTTCTGGTGCGGCCTGGGGTGGCTGAGAAGCCTGCAGAGCGTGCGGGAGAGGCTTCTGGTGCGGCCTGGGGTGGCTGAGAAGCCTGCAGAGCGTGCGGGAGAGGCTTCTGCTGCGGCCTGGGGTGGCTGAGAAGCCTGCAGAGCGTGCGGGGAGAGGCTTCTGCTGCGGCCTGGGGTGGGTCGGAAGCCTGCAGAGCGTGCGGGAGAGGCTTCTGGTGCGGCCTGGGGTGGGTCGGAAGCCTGCAGAGCTTGCGGGGGAGGCTTCTGGTGCGGCCTGGGGTGGGTCGGAAGCCTGCAGAGCTTGCGGGGGAGGCTTCTGCTGCGGCCTGGGGTCTCTGGGTGGCCTCTAGAGAGGTGCAAAAGACCCTCTGGGTTGGGCTGGGGTGGCTCTTGGACCCCTGCCACACAGTGGAGAGAGGCCTCCGGCCCGCCACCTGTGTCCCTGTGTGCCTGAGTGCCTGTGTCCCTGTGTCCCTGTGTCCCTGTGTCCCTGAGTGCCTGAGTGCCTGTGTCCCTGTGTCCCTGTGTCCCTGAGTGCCTGAGTGCCTGAGTGCCTGTGTCCCTGTGTCCTTGTGTCCCTGTGTCCCTGTGTCCCTGTGTGCCTGAGTGCCTGTGTCCCTGTGTCCCTGTCTGTGTACCTGTGTGCGAGAGTGTCCGGCACGCCACCCAGCGGCGGCGGGCAAGCAGGTAGGCGGGTGGGCGGGCCGGCGAGGGCCAGTGTGAGTTTGGGGGGTGGGAGGGGAGGCGGCAGCTGGAAGCGTCAGAGGAGGGGGCGTGGC
>NW_027143073.1:40000-45000 GCF_026170545.1 Melanerpes formicivorus | reverse complement strand
AGATCCCGGCCGCGGCCGGACCGGCTCGAAGCCTCGCGGTCCCGGCAGCAGCCGGCGCCGCTCGCCGCCTCGGGCTCCCGGCCCCCTACAGATCCGGCGACTCGTTCGCGGGCGGCGGGGGGAGGCAGTGGAGGGGGTGCGGGGAGAAGCGGCAGCGGAGGCGGAGGGGGGGGGGCTCGAAGACAGCCGGCAGCCGCTTCGGTGAACGTCACCCAGGAGGCGATCGGGGCCGTCCCGGGGCCGTCCCGGGATGCCGGCTTCCGGCACGGGGTCCCGGCCGCGGCCGGACCGGCTCGTATCCCCGCGGCTCCGGCGGGGGGGGGGGGGGCTCGAAGACAGCCGGCAGTCGCCTCGGTGAACGTCACCCGGCCGGCGACCGCGGCCGTTCCGGGGCCGTCCCGGGAAGCCTGCGACAGGCACGGGGTCCCAGCCGCGGCCGGACCGACTCGAAGCCCCGCGGCCCCGGCACGGGGGAGGCCCAAAGACTGGCGGCAGCCGCTTCGCTGAACGTCACCCGGCCGGCGACCGGGGCTGTCCCGGGGCTGTCCGGGGATGCCGGCTTCCGGCACGGGGTCCCGGCCGCGGCCGGAGCGGCTCGAATCCCCGCGGTCCCGGCAGCAGCCGGAGCCGCTCGCCGTTCGGGCTCCCGGCACCCTACAGATCCGGCGACTCGTTCGCGGGCGGCGGGGGGAGGCAGTGGAGGGGGTGCGGGCAGAAGCGGCCGCGGAGGCGGAGGGGGGGGGGGGGCTCGAAGACAGCCGTCAGCCGCTTCGGTGAACGTCGCCCGGGAGGCGACCGGGACCGGCCCGGGAAGCCATCGTCTGGCCCCGGATCCCGGCCGCGGCCGGACCGGCTCGAAGCCCCGCGGCCCCGGCACGGGGGAGGCCCAAAGACTGGCGGCAGCCGCTTCGCTGAACGTCACCCGGCCGGCGACCGGGGCCGTCCCGGGGCCGTCCCGGGATGCCGGCTTCCGGCACGGGGTCCCGGCCGCGGCCGGACCGGCTCGAATCCCCGCGGTCCCGGCAGCAGCCGGAGCCGCTCACCGTTCGGGCTCCCGGCACCCTACGGATCCGCCGACTCGTTCGCCGGCGGCGGGGGGAGGCAGTGGAGGGGGTGCGGGCAGAAGCGGCAGCGGAGGCGGAGGGGGGGGGGGCTCGAAGACAGCCGGCAGCCGCTTCGGTGAACGTCACCCGGCCGGCGACCGGGGCCGTCCCGGGGCTGTCCGGGGATGCCGGCTTCCGGCACGGGGTCCCGGCCGCGGCCGGAGCGGCTCGAATCCCCGCGGTCCCGGCAGCAGCCGGAGCCGCTCGCCGTTCGGGCTCCCGGCACCCTACAGATCCGGCGACTCGTTCGCCGGCGGCGGGGGGAGGCAGTGGAGGGGGTGCGGGGAGAAGCGGCAGCGGAGGCGGAGGGGGGGGGGGGCTCGAAGACAGCCGGCAGCCGCTTCGGTGAACGTCACCCGGGAGGCGACCGGGACCGGCCCGGGAAGCCATCGTCCGGCCCGGGATCCCGGCCGCGGCCGGACCGGCTCGAATCCCCGCGGCCCCGGCACGGGGGAGGCCCAAAGACTGGCGGCAGCCGCTTCGCTGAACGTCACCCGGCCGGCGACCGGGGCCGTCCCGGGGCCGTCCCGGGATGCCGGCTTCCGGCACGGGGTCCCTGCCGCGGCCGGACCGGCTCGAATCCCCGCGGTCCCGGCAGCAGCCGGAGCCGCTCGCCGTTCGGGCTCCCGGCACCCTACGGATCCGGCGACTCGTTCGCGGGCGGCGGGGGGAGGCAGTGGAGGGGGTGCGGGCAGAAGCGGCAGCGGAGGCGGAGGGGGGGCGGGGGGGACGATAGTGGCGGGGGGCGGGGGGTGCTCGAAGGCAGCCGGCAGCCGGTTCGGTGAACATTCGCCGGGGCGGGGGGGCGACCTGTCCGTGCCCGGGGCAGCCCCGGGAAGCCGGCAGCCAGCACGGGGTCCCGGCAGCACCTGTTCCCTGCCCTGGGACTTGCCGTGCCCGGCGGCCGGTTGCCGGGTGGGGGGAGCGATGAGAGGCGGGGCGCAGCGGCCGGGGCAGCGCCGGGCCGCAGCGGGGGGCTGGGCGGGTGGGGTAGGCGTCGAGCGGCAAGCCCTCGGCTGCAGCGAATGTTCGGCGGTGCGGGGCGGGGGGGGGACGGGACGACACGTTGGGGGCGCCGAGTCCGAGCCACCCCCGGCCCCAGGGGCGGCCGGAGGGGGAGGCCGGTGCCTGGCCCTGGGAGCTGCTGGGCGCCGGATGGCCGAGGGTGCGTCAGAAGCCGCCCGAGCGGTCGAGCAGGTCCTCCAGAAAGGCCTAGGGTGGCTTCGAGGGCCCCGGGAGCAGTCGAGGGAGGCCTCCAGGCAGGTCTGGAGTGGATGGGAGGCCTTCCAAAGCAGACAAGGGAGGCTGCCAGCGGGGCCTAGGCTGGCACTGCAGCCTGTAAATGGTTGGGGGGGGGGCCTCTGGTGCGGCCTGGAGTCTCTGGGTGGCGTCCAGAGAGGTGCAAAAGATCCTCTGGTGCGGCCTGTGGTGGCGGAGAAGCCTGCAGAGCGTGCGGGGGAGGCTTCTGCTGCGGCCTGGGGTGGGTCGGAAGCCTGCAGAGCGTGCGGGAGAGGCTTCTGGTGCGGCCTGGGGTGGCTGAGAAGCCTGCAGAGCGTGCGGGAGAGGCTTCTGCTGCGGCCTGGGGTGGCTGAGAAGCCTGCAGAGCGTGCGGGAGAGGCTTCTGCTGCGGCCTGGGGTGGCTGAGAAGCCTGCAGAGCGTGCGGGGGAGGCTTCTGTTGGGGCCTGGGGTGGGTCAGAAGCCTACAGAGCGTGCGGGGGAGGCTTCTGGTGCGGCCTGGGGTGGGTGGGAAGCCTGCAGAGCGTGCGGGAGAGGCTTCTGTTGGGGCCTGGGGTGGGTGGGAAGCCTGCAGAGCGTGCGGGGGAGGCTTCTGGTGCGGCCTGGGGTGGCTGAGAAGCCTGCAGAGCGTGCGGGGGAGGCTTCTGGTGCGGCCTGGGGTGGCTGAGAAGCCTGCAGAGCGTGCGGGAGAGGCTTCTGGTGCGGCCTGGGGTGGCTGAGAAGCCTGCAGAGCGTGCGGGGGAGGCTTCTGCTGCGGCCTGGGGTGGCTGAGAAGCCTGAAGAGCGTGCGGGAGAGGCTTCTGCTGCGGCCTGGGGTGGGTCGGAAGCCTGCAGAGCGTGCGGGAGAGGCTTCTGCTGCGGCCTGGGGTGGGTCGGAAGCCTGCAGAGCTTGCGGGGGAGGCTTCTGGTGCGGCCTGGGGTGGGTCGGAAGCCTGCAGAGCATGCGGGGGAGGCTTCTGCTGCGGCCTGGGGTGGCTGAGAAGCCTGCAGAGCGTGCGGGGGAGGCTTCTGGTGCGGCCTGGGGTGGCTGAGAAGCCTGCAGAGCGTGCGGGAGAGGCTTCTGGTGCGGCCTGGGGTGGCTGAGAAGCCTGCAGAGCGTGCGGGAGAGGCTTCTGCTGCGGCCTGGGGTGGCTGAGAAGCCTGCAGAGCGTGCGGGAGAGGCTTCTGCTGCGGCCTGGGGTGGGTCGGAAGCCTGCAGAGCGTGCGGGAGAGGCTTCTGCTGCGGCCTGGGGTGGGTCGGAAGCCTGCAGAGCTTGCGGGGGAGGCTTCTGGTGCGGCCTGGGGTGGGTCGGAAGCCTGCAGAGCATGCGGGGGAGGCTTCTGCTGCGGCCTGGGGTGGCTGAGAAGCCTGCAGAGCGTGCGGGGGAGGCTTCTGGTGCGGCCTGGGGTGGCTGAGAAGCCTGCAGAGCGTGCGGGAGAGGCTTCTGGTGCGGCCTGGGGTGGCTGAGAAGCCTGCAGAGCGTGCGGGAGAGGCTTCTGCTGCGGCCTGGGGTGGCTGAGAAGCCTGCAGAGCGTGCGGGAGAGGCTTCTGCTGCGGCCTGGGGTGGGTCGGAAGCCTGCAGAGCGTGCGGGAGAGGCTTCTGCTGCGGCCAGGGGTGGGTCGGAAGCCTGCAGAGCTTGCGGGGGAGGCTTCTGGTGCGGCCTGGGGTGGGTCGGAAGCCTGCAGAGCATGCGGGGGAGGCTTCTGCTGCGGCCTGGGGTCTCTGGGTGGCCTCTAGAGAGGTGCAAAAGACCCTCTGGGTTGGGCTGGGGTGGCTCTTGGACCCCTGCCACACAGTGGAGAGAGGCCTCCGGCCCGCCACCTGTGTCCCTGTGTGCCTGAGTGCCTGTGTCCCTGTGTCCCTGTGTCCCTGTGTCCCTGAGTGCCTGAGTGCCTGTGTCCCTGTGTCCCTGTGTCCCTGAGTGCCTGAGTGCCTGAGTGCCTGTGTCCCTGTGTCCTTGTGTCCCTGTGTCCCTGTGTGCCTGAGTGCCTGTGTCCCTGTGTCCCTGTCTGTGTACCTGTGTGCGAGTGTCCGGCACGCCACCCAGCGGCGGCGGGCAAGCAGGTAGGCGGGTGGGCGGGCCGGCGAGGGCCAGTGTGAGTTTGGGGGGTGGGAGGGGAGGCGGCAGCTGGAAGCGTCAGAGGAGGGGGCGTGGCTCCGGCTGGCCCCGGGAGCAGGTTCCCGGGACCGGGACCGGCTGGACCCGGCGGGTGGTTGATCCCGGGGCGGGGGGCAGAGGCGGCGGGAAGCGGCAGCTGCGTGTGCGGCGGGGGGGGTGGAGGGCGAACCGCGGCGGGAAGCGGATGCTTCAGAGCAGGTTACGGGGGCGGGGACGGACGACACCACCTGTCCCCGCCCCGGGACGGGCTGGACCCGGCGCCCTGGACCCGGCGCCGTGTACCCGCCGCCGCCCCCCGCCGCCGCCCCCCTCCGCCACCCCGGGACCCCGACGTTTTTTGGCGCCCGCGCCTTTTTTTGCTCCCCGCCTGCCCGCGCTGCCCCGGGCCCTCCCCCGGGGCGGGGCGGGAGGGAGGGAGGGACGGACGGACGGGTAGCCGGGGATCTCCGAGCGCGCGCCACCAGACCGAGGCGGGTCCCGGCGGCGGCGGCGGGCGGCGGCGGCAGCAAGCGACGGCAGCAAGCGACGGCGGGGGGGGGCAGGCTAGGGAGAGAGGGGGA
>NW_027143073.1:32500-35000 GCF_026170545.1 Melanerpes formicivorus | reverse complement strand
TGGTGGAATCATTTTCAAAGTTTGCAGTTCCTATGCCCTGGGACATCAATGCTGTCCATTTTGTGAACTCATTTTTCCTCCAATTGCAAGGTTTGGGAAAGATTTTCCTTGGGGCGGGTTTTTCCCATTCTGATAATTCCTCCCGTCCCCCATATTCAGTTACCATTATTGTCTGGGGGTTATATATTGATGGTATTTTCTCTTTGTCTCCCCCTGCTGATATCCACAATTTTTCATAATCTTTATCAATATCATTATTTTTAACTACAGTTTTAACTGCTTCATCTGATGAATTTGCCAATCTGTGTAATCGTCTAGCTTGGATACTAGGGATTAACCCAGCCAATCGGGCTAAGCCTAAGCCTCCATCTTTAGTGCTGGAATACAAGATGCCATCACAGGTACAAACCGGGAGATGTAACCATTTTTTCACCCCATTTCGAATTGTTAAATCCATTTCTTCCAGATAGGTGGCTTTTACATTTGCCTGGTCTGCTAAGTAGATCAATCTAGGCACTGTGTACACTTTTAACATGTCCAATTTTTGAAATGGTTTTAAAGGGGCTCTTTCGATGCGATTGAGCCAAACTTCTAATTTATTCTGCAATTCGGGCTTAACTATCCCCACCCAAGGGTCGATTTGCAAGCCAAGATATTTCTCTGACTGACCCGGGTGGATCATGTTTAAAGGGGTACCGCTGATAAGCCATGGAGGACAGTCATTGATGGTGTAAGAGTCCTTAGTTGGTTGAATAAAGAAACCATGGCACTTTTCCCCCTGCGTTTTTAATCCAGTTAAGTCACAAAATGCTTCTAGAATTTCAATATTTTTCTCCATTCCTGATTGGGACTTACTCAGCAGGACCAGGTCGTCTGCAAAAGCCAGAGCTGTTAATTTACCATTCCCGTGTTGGAACCCCTCCCCACACTCTTCTAATTTACATAACAGAGGGTCAATGCACAGGTTAAAGAGGAGTGGTGACATGGGATCGCCCTGTTTCACACCAGTTTTGATTCCTATTGACTCAGACTCTCCTTCTTTAGTTTTGATTCTGGTGTGAATGTTCTGATAGAAGTCCTTAATTAATGCTATTATGTGGTCATCCAGGCCCTTTTGCTTTAGCACCGCCAGGATGTGGGTGTGGCTCACTGAATCAAAGGCTTTGGCCAAATCGACAAAGACAACCCCCAGGGGTTTCTTTTGTTTCTTTGCATTCCTAATTAATAGCTGTAATAATTTTAAGTTCTCAGCACAGCCAGAAGATTGAATGAAGCCTCTCTGCCTGGGGTTAATGGGACACGCCTTTGCCAACCTCGCAGTTAAGATTCTTGAATAGAGTCTCAGGATGATGGAACCAATAGTAATTGGCCGCCAGTTGTTAATATCATTTTGGCGTTCGGGCGCTGATGATTTAGGTATTAGGATTGTTCGGCATCCCCTTATTACATCTGGAATTTTGCCACTTGACAGCCAGAGATTAAATAGTTCTTTGATCTCCTCACAATTTGGATTCATTTTAAGCAGGGCCTTCAGGGTGATCCCATCAGGGCCTGGTGCCGATTTTTTATTCATGTCTTTGATATTCTTAAGGATCTCTTTCTCTGTAATCAATTCCTTAAAAGCCGAATTATCCGCCCGCCCCACAGACTGGAATGCTCCAAGTCCTTGAAATAAGTTCTGAGACTCCCACCTAGATCTGAAGGTGTTACTGACCTCTTCCAGGGGGATGGCACATTGCGCAGAGTCTTTTTCATCCAGAATCATATTTGCTAACTTCCCTCGGTCTAAGCGGAAGAGACGTTGGAATCGGAGAAATTCTCCACGCTTTCTGGCTCTTTTTCTCATCCACTCCTTTTGAGGTTTCTTCTGCTGAGGTTTATGTTGGCTCTTTTTTGGCACTTTCTGTTCAACTGATTTCTCAAACAAATACAAATATTGGTCCTGAGCTACCTCATTGAGTAATTTTAATGAGTCTGTTTTGCCTTCAATTATTTGTTTATATGTATTTTTAAGGATGGGCAGCTTCCCTGATGTTAGCTTTTCATTAATAGTCTTTTTATAGTGGGCTAGCAGCTCCCTTTCACCAGAAGATGGAATCACAGTCCTCTCCTCTTTTAACCTGTTCTTGCTCTCTTGTGTTTTCTCTCTTTCTGGCACCACAGTTTCTCTTAATAGTCTTCTTTTTTCACTGATCTGTTTGGCTGTTTTAGTTGTTAATTTTTCAGCAATCAATTTGTTAATATTTTTCCTCCCTTCAAACTCGTGATTTAGTTTCTGTAATAATTCTGTTTCCTCTTGGGACCAGATTTTCTTGTGAGCACCTCTTTTAGAGGTCTCTTTGGGGCGAGATGCTTCAATTCTTTCTGCATTTCTCAGGGCTGGGTGAGCTAATCTCTTATGTTGTCCTAAGCCAATTTTAGTTTTAAAACATTTTTTACATTCTTCACACATAAACCCTTCTACCTGGGTAGGCTCTTGGACCCCTTTGCATTTTGGGAG
>NW_027143073.1:15000-22500 GCF_026170545.1 Melanerpes formicivorus | reverse complement strand
CCGAACCCTGCCCCAGCGCCGGGGGGGAGGTGGAAAGGGGAGGATGCGGCAAGGCACGCGCCGGGCCGCTAACGCCACGGCTCCCCCCCGCTCGAGCCGCTCGGGGCTGGGGGAACGAGGACGACACCTCACACGCGACGGGAAGCGAAGTGGAAAGGAAGACCGCCCTTGCCCTGCCGGCCGGGGGCCCTTTCCGACGCGACCCGAAAGGCCTCATCGATCAACAAGGACAGAAGGAAAGGAAGCCAGCGGAGGCCCCACGGCCTCGCTCTCCTGGGACAGACACAGCCACGCGCACCCGCCACCGCCCTCGGGAGCAGCCAGCAGGCACGGGGCTCGGCGTGCGGGCAACACGCCGGAGGAGCAAACGGGGCGCCCTCCAGAGATGGGGGGGGGGGCAAGCTGCACCGGGCCGCACCGGCTCACAGGGCACCTCTGCCTCCCCGAAATGTGGGCTTGCATTTTCCCTCAAGCTGCACCGAGTTACATCTCCATCACGGGGCGCCCCTCTGGAGCCAGGAGGAAGCCGTGCTGGGGCACCGGCTTGCCCTCCTCCCCCCATGCCGGGCTCCATAGCATATGAGTGGCCAGTCACCGCCGCTGGCTTTTCCCTTAGATGCCGTGCCCCCGCGGGCTGCGGCTTTGGCCATGGGGGGGAACCCCCGTGAAGAGGGTCCAGTGCTGGGAACTCTCTCTGCCCCTTACCGGGCTCTCTCTCGCCGTGCCTGGACGGGCTTGCTTTCCATTCTTGGTGGGACCGACGCCGGCACCACGTCTCCCCGGCTTTCTCTGCCCCCGTGCCCCACCGGGCAAACTTCGCTTCGGGGGTTCCACACTTCGGCAGTGGCCGGCGCCAGCCACTCGTCAACTTTTTTTCTTTTCCCCGCTTTCGTTGCCGAGCCCGGGCTGGGCTCCGGCTCACGGACGAGCGAAACCCATCCAACACCGCTGAGGGTGCGCCAGCGGCCGCTCCAAACCGCCGCGCCTTTGTTCGGCCCCGCGGGTCCCCTCTCTGACCCGGGCGAAAGCCACCGAGAAGCCAGACGGACCCCTGCCCAGCCGCCTGGCGGGTGGCTTGGAGCAGCCGCTCGGCAGCGCTGCCCTGGGAGTGCTCGGCGTCGCTTGTTCCCTCATATACGGAACTGGAGGGCCGTCAGCTCCGCGAGCGCACAACCAGCCGACCTCCGCCCAGCGGCAGGTCGCAGAAATCACGCCGGCTTGTACGATGACGTAGGCGGAGGCAGAGCGCAACAGCGACCCCTTGGCGACAAGCGCGATCTCCGCGGAGAGCACGTCTACTCGCCGAGGGAGAGCACGTCTACTCGCCGAGGGAGAGCACGTCTACTCGCCCAGGGAGAGCACGTCTACTCGCCCAGGGAGAGCACGTCTACTCGCCGAGGGAGAGCACGTCTACTCGCCCAGGGAGAGCACGTCTACTCGCCCAGGGAGAGCACGTCTACTCGCCCAGGGAGAGCACGTCTACTCGCCCAGGGAGAGCACGTCTACTCGCCGAGGGAGAGCACGTCTACTCGCCCAGGGAGAGCACGTCTACTCGCCGAGGGAGAGCACGTCTACTCGCCCAGGGAGAGCACGTCTACTCGCCGAGGGAGAGCACGTCTACTCGCCCAGGGAGAGCACGTCTACTCGCCCAGGGAGAGCACGTCTACTCGCCCAGGGAGAGCACGTCTACTCGCCGAGGGAGAGCACGTCTACTCGCCGAGGGAGAGCACGTCTACTCGCCGAGGGAGAGCACGTCTACTCGCCGAGGGAGAGCACGTCTACTCGCCGAGGGAGAGCACGGGGGGGGGGGACAAAGACAGGCGGCAGCAGCTTCGGTGAACGTCACCCGGGAGGCGACCGGGGCTGTCCCGGGGCAGTCCCGGGAAGCCGGCGTCCGACACAGGGAACCGTCAGCTGCCGGACCGGGGCGAATCCCCGCGGCCACGGCAGGGGTGGGGGCTCGAAGACAGCCGGCAGCCGCTTCGGTGAACGTCACCCGGGAGGAGACTGGGGCCCTCCCGGGACCGGCCCGGGAAGACGACGTTCGGCACGAGATCCCGGCCGCGGCCGGACCGGCTCGAAGCCTCGCGGTCCCGGCAGCAGCCGGCGCCGCTCGCCGCCTCGGGCTCCCGGCCCCCTACAGATCCGGCGACTCGTTCGCGGGCGGCGGGGGGAGGCAGTGGAGGGGGTGCGGGGAGAAGCGGCAGCGGAGGCGGAGGGGGGGGGGCTCGAAGACAGCCGGCAGCCGCTTCGGTGAACGTCACCCAGGAGGCGATCGGGGCCGTCCCGGGGCCGTCCCGGGATGCCGGCTTCCGGCACGGGGTCCCGGCCGCGGCCGGACCGGCTCGTATCCCCGCGGCTCCGGCGGGGGGGGGGGGGGCTCGAAGACAGCCGGCAGTCGCCTCGGTGAACGTCACCCGGCCGGCGACCGCGGCCGTTCCGGGGCCGTCCCGGGAAGCCTGCGACAGGCACGGGGTCCCAGCCGCGGCCGGACCGACTCGAAGCCCCGCGGCCCCGGCACGGGGGAGGCCCAAAGACTGGCGGCAGCCGCTTCGCTGAACGTCACCCGGCCGGCGACCGGGGCCGTCCCGGGGCTGTCCGGGGATGCCGGCTTCCGGCACGGGGTCCCGGCCGCGGCCGGACCGGCTCGAATCCCCGCGGTCCCGGCAGCAGCCGGAGCCGCTCGCCGTTCGGGCTCCCGGCACCCTACAGATCCGGCGACTCGTTCGCGGGCGGCGGGGGGAGGCAGTGGAGGGGGTGCGGGCAGAAGCGGCCGCGGAGGCGGAGGGGGGGGGGGGGCTCGAAGACAGCCGTCAGCCGCTTCGGTGAACGTCGCCCGGGAGGCGACCGGGACCGGCCCGGGAAGCCATCGTCCGGCCCCGGATCCCGGCCGCGGCCGGACCGGCTCGAAGCCCCGCGGCCCCGGCACGGGGGAGGCCCAAAGACTGGCGGCAGCCGCTTCGCTGAACGTCACCCGGCCGGCGACCGGGGCCGTCCCGGGGCCGTCCCGGGATGCCGGCTTCCGGCACGGGGTCCCGGCCGCGGCCGGACCGGCTCGAATCCCCGCGGTCCCGGCAGCAGCCGGAGCCGCTCGCCGTTCGGGCTCCCGGCACCCTACGGATCCGCCGACTCGTTCGCCGGCGGCGGGGGGAGGCAGTGGAGGGGGTGCGGGCAGAAGCGGCAGCGGAGGCGGAGGGGGGGGGGCTCGAAGACAGCCGGCAGCCGCTTCGGTGAACGTCACCCGGCCGGCGACCGGGGCCGTCCCGGGGCTGTCCGGGGATGCCGGCTTCCGGCACGGGGTCCCGGCCGCGGCCGGAGCGGCTCGAATCCCCGCGGTCCCGGCAGCAGCCGGAGCCGCTCGCCGTTCGGGCTCCCGGCACCCTACAGATCCGGCGACTCGTTCGCCGGCGGCGGGGGGAGGCAGTGGAGGGGGTGCGGGGAGAAGCGGCAGCGGAGGCGGAGGGGGGGGGGGGCTCGAAGACAGCCGGCAGCCGCTTCGGTGAACGTCACCCGGGAGGCGACCGGGACCGGCCCGGGAAGCCATCGTCCGGCCCGGGATCCCGGCCGCGGCCGGACCGGCTCGAATCCCCGCGGCCCCGGCACGGGGGAGGCCCAAAGACTGGCGGCAGCCGCTTCGCTGAACGTCACCCGGCCGGCGACCGGGGCCGTCCCGGGGCCGTCCCGGGATGCCGGCTTCCGGCACGGGGTCCCTGCCGCGGCCGGACCGGCTCGAATCCCCGCGGTCCCGGCAGCAGCCGGAGCCGCTCGCCGTTCGGGCTCCCGGCACCCTACGGATCCGGCGACTCGTTCGCGGGCGGCGGGGGGAGGCAGTGGAGGGGGTGCGGGCAGAAGCGGCAGCGGAGGCGGAGGGGGGGCGGGGGGGGACGATAGTGGCGGGGGGCGGGGGGGTGCTCGAAGGCAGCCGGCAGCCGGTTCGGTGAACATTCGCCGGGGCGGGGGGGGCGACCTGTCCGTGCCCGGGGCAGCCCCGGGAAGCCGGCAGCCAGCACGGGGTCCCGGCAGCACCTGTTCCCTGCCCTGGGACTTGCCGTGCCCGGCGGCCGGTTGCCGGGTGGGGGGAGCGATGAGAGGCGGGGCGCAGCGGCCGGGGGCAGCGCCGGGCCGCAGCGGGGGGCTGGGCGGGTGGGGTAGGCGTCGAGCGGCAAGCCCTCGGCTGCAGCGAATGTTCGGCGGTGCGGGGCGGGGGGGGGACGGGACGACACGTTGGGGGCGCCGAGTCCGAGCCACCCCCGGCCCCAGGGGCGGCCGGAGGGGGAGGCCGGTGCCTGGCCCTGGGAGCTGCTGGGCGCCGGATGGCCGAGGGTGCGTCAGAAGCCGCCCGAGCGGTCGAGCAGGTCCTCCAGAAAGGCCTAGGGTGGCTTCGAGGGCCCCGGGAGCAGTCGAGGGAGGCCTCCAGGCAGGTCTGGAGTGGATGGGAGGCCTTCCAAAGCAGACAAGGGAGGCTGCCAGCGGGGCCTAGGCTGGCACTGCAGCCTGTAAATGGTTGGGGGGGGGGGCCTCTGGTGCGGCCTGGAGTCTCTGGGTGGCGTCCAGAGAGGTGCAAAAGATCCTCTGGTGCGGCCTGTGGTGGCGGAGAAGCCTGCAGAGCGTGCGGGGGAGGCTTCTGCTGCGGCCTGGGGTGGGTCGGAAGCCTGCAGAGCGTGCGGGAGAGGCTTCTGGTGCGGCCTGGGGTGGCTGAGAAGCCTGCAGAGCGTGCGGGAGAGGCTTCTGCTGCGGCCTGGGGTGGCTGAGAAGCCTGCAGAGCGTGCGGGAGAGGCTTCTGCTGCGGCCTGGGGTGGCTGAGAAGCCTGCAGAGCGTGCGGGGGAGGCTTCTGTTGGGGCCTGGGGTGGGTCAGAAGCCTACAGAGCGTGCGGGGGAGGCTTCTGGTGCGGCCTGGGGTGGGTGGGAAGCCTGCAGAGCGTGCGGGAGAGGCTTCTGTTGGGGCCTGGGGTGGGTGGGAAGCCTGCAGAGCGTGCGGGGGAGGCTTCTGGTGCGGCCTGGGGTGGCTGAGAAGCCTGCAGAGCGTGCGGGGGAGGCTTCTGGTGCGGCCTGGGGTGGCTGAGAAGCCTGCAGAGCGTGCGGGAGAGGCTTCTGGTGCGGCCTGGGGTGGCTGAGAAGCCTGCAGAGCGTGCGGGGGAGGCTTCTGCTGCGGCCTGGGGTGGCTGAGAAGCCTGAAGAGCGTGCGGGAGAGGCTTCTGCTGCGGCCTGGGGTGGGTCGGAAGCCTGCAGAGCGTGCGGGAGAGGCTTCTGCTGCGGCCTGGGGTGGGTCGGAAGCCTGCAGAGCTTGCGGGGGAGGCTTCTGGTGCGGCCTGGGGTGGGTCGGAAGCCTGCAGAGCATGCGGGGGAGGCTTCTGCTGCGGCCTGGGGTGGCTGAGAAGCCTGCAGAGCGTGCGGGGGAGGCTTCTGGTGCGGCCTGGGGTGGCTGAGAAGCCTGCAGAGCGTGCGGGAGAGGCTTCTGGTGCGGCCTGGGGTGGCTGAGAAGCCTGCAGAGCGTGCGGGAGAGGCTTCTGCTGCGGCCTGGGGTGGCTGAGAAGCCTGCAGAGCGTGCGGGAGTGGCTTCTGCTGCGGCCTGGGGTGGGTCGGAAGCCTGCAGAGCGTGCGGGAGAGGCTTCTGCTGCGGCCTGGGGTGGGTCGGAAGCCTGCAGAGCGTGCGGGGGAGGCTTCTGGTGCGGCCTGGGGTGGGTCGGAAGCCTGCAGAGCATGCGGGGGAGGCTTCTGCTGCGGCCTGGGGTGGCTGAGAAGCCTGCAGAGCGTGCGGGGGAGGCTTCTGGTGCGGCCTGGGGTGGCTGAGAAGCCTGCAGAGCGTGCGGGAGAGGCTTCTGGTGCGGCCTGGGGTGGCTGAGAAGCCTGCAGAGCGTGCGGGAGAGGCTTCTGCTGCGGCCTGGGGTGGCTGAGAAGCCTGCAGAGCGTGCGGGAGAGGCTTCTGCTGCGGCCTGGGGTGGGTCGGAAGCCTGCAGAGCGTGCGGGAGAGGCTTCTGCTGCGGCCAGGGGTGGGTCGGAAGCCTGCAGAGCTTGCGGGGGAGGCTTCTGGTGCGGCCTGGGGTGGGTCGGAAGCCTGCAGAGCATGCGGGGGAGGCTTCTGCTGCGGCCTGGGGTCTCTGGGTGGCCTCTAGAGAGGTGCAAAAGACCCTCTGGGTTGGGCTGGGGTGGCTCTTGGACCCCTGCCACACAGTGGAGAGAGGCCTCCGGCCCGCCACCTGTGTCCCTGTGTGCCTGAGTGCCTGTGTCCCTGTGTCCCTGTGTCCCTGTGTCCCTGAGTGCCTGAGTGCCTGTGTCCCTGTGTCCCTGTGTCCCTGAGTGCCTGAGTGCCTGAGTGCCTGTGTCCCTGTGTCCTTGTGTCCCTGTGTCCCTGTGTGCCTGAGTGCCTGTGTCCCTGTGTCCCTGTCTGTGTACCTGTGTGCGAGTGTCCGGCACGCCACCCAGCCTCGGCGGGCAAGCAGGTAGGCGGGTGGGCGGGCCGGCGAGGGCCAGTGTGAGTTTGGGGGGTGGGAGGGGAGGCGGCAGCTGGAAGCGTCAGAGGAGGGGGGCGTGGCTCCGGCTGGCCCCGGGAGCAGGTTCCCGGGACCGGGACCGGCTGGACCCGGCGGGTGGTTGATCCCGGGGCGGGGGGCAGAGGCGGCGGGAAGCGGCAGCTGCGTGTGCGGCGGGGGGGTGGAGGGCGAACCGCGGCGGGAAGCGGATGCTTCAGAGCAGGTTACGGGGGCGGGGACGGACGACACCACCTGTCCCCGCCCCGGGACGGGCTGGACCCGGCGCCCTGGACCCGGCGCCGTGTACCCGCCGCCGCCCCCCGCCGCCGCCCCCCTCCGCCACCCCGGGACCCCGACGTTTTTTGGCGCCCGCGCCTTTTTTTGCTCCCCGCCTGCCCGCGCTGCCCCGGGCCCTCCCCCGGGGCGGGGCGGGAGGGAGGGAGGGACGGACGGACGGGTAGCCGGGGATCTCCGAGCGCGCGCCACCAGACCGAGGCGGGTCCCGGCGGCGGCGGCGGCGGCGGCGGCGGCGGCAGCAAGCGACGGCGGGGGGGGCAGGCTAGGGAGAGAGGGGGAGCGGCATGCGGTAGGGCTGGGGGGTTTTTGGGGTGGGGGCGTTGGGGGGATTAGCGGGCGGGCGGGCAGCCGAGCCAAGCGGCAAGCCGGGGGGCGGGCGAGGGCGGCTTTAGGGCCGGAGGAGCGGAGCGCAACCTCCCCCGTGCAGGCTCCAGCGTGGAGAGCAGCAAGTTTTTGGGGACGGGGGACGACGGACGGGAGGGGCAGCGGCGAGAGGCTAGCTGCGGCAAGGGGCACCGGCACGGCCGCCCTAACAGCGCCGCCTCGGTCGCAGGGGTTAGAGAGCAGCCGGGCAGCCCGGGAGGGAAGCGGCAGCCCGCGTCGCGATCCCCCCTCCAGGGGACAATGTGGGAAGGGGAAGCCGCGGCGGCTTTGGCGGGGGGGTGCCCAGCTGCTAGCGGCTTCGGGGGGCAGTTAGCGGCGGCGGGGCGGGGGGAGATGGGTCGCGGCAGC
>NW_027143073.1:5000-7500 GCF_026170545.1 Melanerpes formicivorus | reverse complement strand
CGAGGGGAACGGGAACCCCCGCCGCCCACGGCAGACGCGCGCCGCGGACGCGGCAGCACGGCACGGTACCCCCGCGGTACCCACCCGCAGACAGCCGCGCCCGCGCGGGAGTGCCGGGGGGGGGCGAGGCCCGCGCCTCCTCCCCCAACCGGGCTCTCGTCTCCCCCAACGCCCCACCGGGCGTCGCTGGACCAACGGGGAACCCCTGCCGGCGAAGCCCCGGCGGGACGAACTCCGCGAGAGCGGGCGCTCCGGGAGCGGGGAGCTACGGAGCGCTCCCCGAGTCTGCACTTAGGGGGACGAAGGCCCCTCCCCGCCCGGGGGAGAGCCTGCGAGGCGACCCCAGCCGCGCCGCTCGGCGGGCACCGAGGCGGCGATTGATCGTCAAGCGACGCTCAGACAGGCGTAGCCCCGGGAGGAACCCGGGGCCGCAAGTGCGTTCGAAGTGTCGATGATCAATGTGTCCTGCAATTCACATTAATTCTCGCAGCTAGCTGCGTTCTTCATCGACGCACGAGCCGAGTGATCCACCGCTAAGAGTTGTCTGGCTTTTCGGCACCGCCCCGCCAGCGCGGAGGGGCCGGGACCGCTCGCAAAGGAGCGGCCCCTCGGAGAGCGCGGCACGGCGGCCGCTCGCCTCACATTGACCGTACAAGCACAGGAGAGGGGGGGAAAATAAAACGAAACCCCGAAGCGGCAAAAGCAAGGGGCGGGGAGCCCGCGCTCCCGGCTTTTTTCCCTCCCCCGAGGAGGGAAAAACGCACCTTGCGGCGCTTCGGGGCCGGACCAGGCGCCCGGGCTCGCTCCGACCTCGGCGCGGAGGAGGCCCGCCGCGCGCCGCCGGGAACGTGCCCCGAACCCGGCCTCGCCTCGCGTGCACGGGGAAAGAAAACCCCCTTCGCTTCCCCACCCAACGGCGGGGGAGGGTGTGTCTCTCGCTGGCCGCCCCGTGCCGTCGCGGAGACGCCACGAAGCGAGGCAGCGGAGACCCCCCCCCCCCCCGCCCCGGGGAGCGAGGGGGGCCGGGCGCACAACCCCGCCGGAGGAGAGCGCGCGCGCGCCTCCGCACCGGCCCCTCCAACGCCGCCACCGCTGCGGCCCATCCCGGACTTTCTTTTCCCCCGCTTTGGCCCCGGGGCCGAGCCCCGGCCGGCTCGCGCCCTCGGGCGGCTTCCTCTCGCCACCGAACCCCCCCCCCGCCGCGGGGGACGGAAAACGGCTTGCGAGACGGAAAGCCCGAGCCCACGTGGGACGCCACCGCGGCGACCCGCCGGCCCTCGCCGGGCGGCGCACCCGCCGACCGACAAACCCCAGCGGCACGAGCCCCTTCCATCCTCCCCCGGCGCCACCGCGCCGCCGGCTTCGCTCGCTCGACCCCTTCCGTGGCCCCGCGGCCAGGCGGACAGCGGACGGCGCTGAGCCGGGGGGCGGGCCCCCGCTCTCCCCGTTTCCACGCGGAGACCGGGGGTGGGACGCCCCCGGCTGCCCGCCCGTCCCCCACCCGGCACGCGCCGGGAAGGCGAACAGGGAAGCCCGCGGGCAGGGCCCGGGACCGGGACAGCCGCAGCCGGTGGCAGGGTGCCCTCCGGCGAGGGACCGGAGCCGGAGACGCCGAGCGACGCCCGCCGCCGCTCGGACGCGGTCACGCCACCCGAAACCGGCCCCGGACGGGGGGGAACCGGCAGCGCGAGACCGCCGAGGGCGCCAGCTCGCCGGGGCCCCGCTCTGGGGCCTGGGCAAAGGGAAAAGGGACCGGGAGGTCCGCAGCGGCCCGCGCCGCAAGAGGCGCCGCCGCCGAGCCGCGGCAACGCGCCCGCACAAAACCCCCGGCGGGGGCGAAGCGCCCTGGGCCAGCCCCCACCGCGGGGGCTCGCCGCCCCGGCCCGCGAGAAGCCCGCGCTTCAACGCGCCGCCGGGGACGCCCGTGGCGAGGCGAGGCGCGGGCCGGACCACGGCCGACCTCGCGCGGTGGGCTCTCTCCGGCCGAGCGCTCGGACCGCAGAGAGGGGGGGGGCAGCAGAGTCCCCTCCCCGGCCCGGCGGGCCCCCGGAGGACGACGAGCGCGACGACGGCGGACCTAGCCAGAGGCATTGCGGGGGCAACCCCCGCCCCTCTGAAGGCACCCGCCCGCCCCCGCGCTCGCCCCCGCATCCGGGGGTGGCGCGCCGAGCCGCCCGGGTCTTTAAACCGCCGCCCGGCTTCCTCCGCGGTAGGGCAAGGCCGCGGACGAAGGCGCGGAACGCTAGGTACCTGACCCTGGGGTGAGGGAAACCAGACTTAAGGCCCCGCGGGGGTGCCTCCCCCCACTGCCGCCGTCGGGGGGAGCGTCCGCCCGCGGGGGCCGCGCCCGACGTCCGCCGCCACCACCGCGCCCCTGGCCTGGCCCGAGGCCCGGGGTTTCCCTCAGTCAGCCGGCGCTGCGCTCGGGGAGGAGGGACGCGGCTGGGGACGCCCATGCCGCGCGCTCGCCGCGCGGCGAGCGCCCGGCTACGGCGGCCCC
>NW_027143072.1:0-87980 GCF_026170545.1 Melanerpes formicivorus | reverse complement strand
CTGTATCTCAGCACAGGAATAAGGTAGGGAAGAATTCTAAGGCTCATTTTGACTGCCTCCAGAAGTTAGATCAGATGGCAAATTGGATTTGGTGCTAGGTCTTTCCCTTTAGGTTTTACCCCAACAATGTTTTCATTAGTTTCGCTCACTCTCGAAATCAAGCATTTTACAGCAGGTTGGAGCAGCCTGTATCATAGCACAGGAATAAGGTAGGGAAGAATTCAAATGCTCATTTTGACTGCCTCCAGAAGTTAGATCAGATGGCAAATTGGATTTGGTGCTAGGTCTTTCCCTTTAGGTTTTACCCCAACAATGTTTTCATTAGTTTCGCTCACTCTCGAAATCAAGCATTTTACAGCAGGTTGGAGCAGCCTGTATCTCAGCACAGGAATAAGGTAGGGAAGAATTCTAAGGATCATTTTGACTGCCTCCAGAAGTTAGATCAGATGGCAAATTGGATTTGGTGCTAGGTCTTTCCCTTTAGGTTTTACCCCAACAATGTTTTCATTAGTTTCGCTCACTCTCGAAATCAAGCATTTTACAGCAGGTTGGAGCAGCCTGTATCTCAGCACAGGAATAAGGTAGGGAAGAATTCTAAGGATCATTTTGACTGCCTCCAGAAGTTAGATCAGATGGCAAATTGGATTTGGTGCTAGGTCTTTCCCTTTAGGTTTTACCCCAACAATGTTTTCATTAGTTTCGCGCACTCTCGAAATCAAGCATTTTACAGCAGGTTGGAGCAGCCTGTATCTCAGCACAGGAATAAGGTAGGGAAGAATTCTAAGGATCATTTTGACTGCCTCCAGAAGTTAGATCAGATGGCAAATTGGATTTGGTGCTAGGTCTTTCCCTTTAGGTTTTACCCCAACAATGTTTTCATTAGTTTCGCTCACTCTCGAAATCAAGCATTTTACAGCAGGTTGGAGCAGCCTGTATCTCAGCACAGGAATAAGGTAGGGAAGAATTCTAAGGCTCATTTTGACTGCCTCCAGAAGTTAGATCAGATGGCAAATTGGATTTGGTGCTAGGTCTTTCCCTTTAGGTTTTACCCCAACAATGTTTTCATTAGTTTCGCTCACTCTCGAAATCAAGCATTTTACAGCAGGTTGGAGCAGCCTGTATCTCAGCACAGGAATAAGGTAGGGAAGAATTCTAAGGCTCATTTTGACTGCCTCCAGAAGTTAGATCAGATGGCAAATTGGATTTGGTGCTAGGTCTTTCCCTTTAGGTTTTACCCCAACAATGTTTTCATTAGTTTCGCTCACTCTCGAAATCAAGCATTTTACAGCAGGTTGGAGCAGCCTGTATCATAGCACAGGAATAAGGTAGGGAAGAATTCAAATGCTCATTTTGACTGCCTCCAGAAGTTAGATCAGATGGCAAATTGGATTTGGTGCTAGGTCTTTCCCTTTAGGTTTTACCCCAACAATGTTTTCATTAGTTTCGCTCACTCTCGAAATCAAGCATTTTACAGCAGGTTGGAGCAGCCTGTATCTCAGCACAGGAATAAGGTAGGGAAGAATTCTAAGGATCATTTTGACTGCCTCCAGAAGTTAGATCAGATGGCAAATTGGATTTGGTGCTAGGTCTTTCCCTTTAGGTTTTACCCCAACAATGTTTTCATTAGTTTCGCTCACTCTCGAAATCAAGCATTTTACAGCAGGTTGGAGCAGCCTGTATCTCAGCACAGGAATAAGGTAGGGAAGAATTCTAAGGCTCATTTTGACTGCCTCCAGAAGTTAGATCAGATGGCAAATTGGATTTGGTGCTAGGTCTTTCCCTTTAGGTTTTACCCCAACAATGTTTTCATTAGTTTCGCTCACTCTCGAAATCAAGCATTTTACAGCAGGTTGGAGCAGCCTGTATCTCAGCACAGGAATAAGGTAGGGAAGAATTCTAAGGCTCATTTTGACTGCCTCCAGAAGTTAGATCAGATGGCAAATTGGATTTGGTGCTAGGTCTTTCCCTTTAGGTTTTACCCCAACAATGTTTTCATTAGTTTCGCTCACTCTCGAAATCAAGCATTTTACAGCAGGTTGGAGCAGCCTGTATCATAGCACAGGAATAAGGTAGGGAAGAATTCAAATGCTCATTTTGACTGCCTCCAGAAGTTAGATCAGATGGCAAATTGGATTTGGTGCTAGGTCTTTCCCTTTAGGTTTTACCCCAACAATGTTTTCATTAGTTTCGCTCACTCTCGAAATCAAGCATTTTACAGCAGGTTGGAGCAGCCTGTATCTCAGCACAGGAATAAGGTAGGGAAGAATTCTAAGGCTCATTTTGACTGCCTCCAGAAGTTAGATCAGATGGCAAATTGGATTTGGTGCTAGGTCTTTCCCTTTAGGTTTTACCCCAACAATGTTTTCATTAGTTTTGCTCACTCTCGAAATCAAGCATTTTACAGCAGGTTGGAGCAGCCTGTATCTCAGCACAGGAATAAGGTAGGGAAGAATTCTAAGGATCATTTTGACTGCCTCCAGAAGTTAGATCAGATGGCAAATTGGATTTGGTGCTAGGTCTTTCCCTTTAGGTTTTACCCCAACAATGTTTTCATTAGTTTCGCTCACTCTCGAAATCAAGCATTTTACAGCAGGTTGGAGCAGCCTGTATCTCAGCACAGGAATAAGGTAGGGAAGAATTCTAAGGATCATTTTGACTGCCTCCAGAAGTTAGATCAGATGGCAAATTGGATTTGGTGCTAGGTCTTTCCCTTTAGGTTTTACCCCAACAATGTTTTCATTAGTTTCGCTCACTCTCGAAATCAAGCATTTTACAGCAGGTTGGAGCAGCCTGTATCTCAGCACAGGAATAAGGTAGGGAAGAATTCTAAGGCTCATTTTGACTGCCTCCAGAAGTTAGATCAGATGGCAAATTGGATTTGGTGCTAGGTCTTTCCCTTTAGGTTTTACCCCAACAATGTTTTCATTAGTTTCGCTCACTCTCGAAATCAAGCATTTTACAGCAGGTTGGAGCAGCCTGTATCTCAGCACAGGAATAAGGTAGGGAAGAATTCTAAGGCTCATTTTGACTGCCTCCAGAAGTTAGATCAGATGGCAAATTGGATTTGGTGCTAGGTCTTTCCCTTTAGGTTTTACCCCAACAATGTTTTCATTAGTTTCGCTCACTCTCGAAATCAAGCATTTTACAGCAGGTTGGAGCAGCCTGTATCTCAGCACAGGAATAAGGTAGGGAAGAATTCTAAGGCTCATTTTGACTGCCTCCAGAAGTTAGATCAGATGGCAAATTGGATTTGGTGCTAGGTCTTTCCCTTTAGGTTTTACCCCAACAATGTTTTCATTAGTTTCGCTCACTCTCGAAATCAAGCATTTTACAGCAGGTTGGAGCAGCCTGTATCTCAGCACAGGAATAAGGTAGGGAAGAATTCTAAGGATCATTTTGACTGCCTCCAGAAGTTAGATCAGACGGCAAATTGGATTTGGTGCTAGGTCTTTCCCTTTAGGTTTTACCCCAACAATGTTTTCATTAGTTTCGCTCACTCTCGAAATCAAGCATTTTACAGCAGGTTGGAGCAGCCTGTATCTCAGCACAGGAATAAGGTAGGGAAGAATTCTAAGGATCATTTTGACTGCCTCCAGAAGTTAGATCAGATGGCAAATTGGATTTGGTGCTAGGTCTTTCCCTTTAGGTTTTACCCCAACAATGTTTTCATTAGTTTCGCTCACTCTCGAAATCAAGCATTTTACAGCAGGTTGGAGCAGCCTGTATCTCAGCACAGGAATAAGGTAGGGAAGAATTCTAAGGCTCATTTTGACTGCCTCCAGAAGTTAGATCAGATGGCAAATTGGATTTGGTGCTAGGTCTTTCCCTTTAGGTTTTACCCCAACAATGTTTTCATTAGTTTCGCTCACTCTCGAAATCAAGCATTTTACAGCAGGTTGGAGCAGCCTGTATCTCAGCACAGGAATAAGGTAGGGAAGAATTCTAAGGCTCATTTTGACTGCCTCCAGAAGTTAGATCAGATGGCAAATTGGATTTGGTGCTAGGTCTTTCCCTTTAGGTTTTACCCCAACAATGTTTTCATTAGTTTCGCTCACTCTCGAAATCAAGCATTTTACAGCAGGTTGGAGCAGCCTGTATCTCAGCACAGGAATAAGGTAGGGAAGAATTCTAAGGATCATTTTGACTGCCTCCAGAAGTTAGATCAGATGGCAAATTGGATTTGGTGCTAGGTCTTTCCCTTTAGGTTTTACCCCAACAATGTTTTCATTAGTTTCGCTCACTACGAAATCAAGCATTTTACAGCAGGTTGGAGCAGCCTGTATCTCAGCACAGGAATAAGGTAGGGAAGAATTCTAAGGATCATTTTGACTGCCTCCAGAAGTTAGATCAGATGGCAAATGGTATTTGGTGCTAGGTCTTTCCCTTTAGGTTTTACCCCAACAATGTTTTCATTAGTTTCGCTCACTCTCGAAATCAAGCATTTTACAGCAGGTTGGAGCAGCCTGTATCTCAGCACAGGAATAAGGTAGGGAAGAATTCTAAGGCTCATTTTGACTGCCTCCAGAAGTTAGATCAGATGGCAAATTGGATTTGGTGCTAGGTCTTTCCCTTTAGGTTTTACCCCAACAATGTTTTCATTAGTTTCGCTCACTCTCGAAATCAAGCATTTTACAGCAGGTTGGAGCAGCCTGTATCTCAGCACAGGAATAAGGTAGGGAAGAATTCTAAGGCTCATTTTGACTGCCTCCAGAAGTTAGATCAGATGGCAAATTGGATTTGGTGCTAGGTCTTTCCCTTTAGGTTTTACCCCAACAATGTTTTCATTAGTTTCGCTCACTCTCGAAATCAAGTATTTTACAGCAGGTTGGAGCAGCCTGTATCTCAGCACAGGAATAAGGTAGGGAAGAATTCTAAGGATCATTTTGACTGCCTCCAGAAGTTAGATCAGATGGCAAATTGGATTTGGTGCTAGGTCTTTCCCTTTAGGTTTTACCCCAACAATGTTTTCATTAGTTTCGCTCACTCTCGAAATCAAGCATTTTACAGCAGGTTGGAGCAGCCTGTATCTCAGCACAGGAATAAGGTAGGGAAGAATTCTAAGGATCATTTTGACTGCCTCCAGAAGTTAGATCAGATGGCAAATTGGATTTGGTGCTAGGTCTTTCCCTTTAGGTTTTACCCCAACAATGTTTTCATTAGTTTCGCTCACTCTCGAAATCAAGCATTTTACAGCAGGTTGGAGCAGCCTGTATCTCAGCACAGGAATAAGGTAGGGAAGAATTCTAAGGATCATTTTGACTGCCTCCAGAAGTTAGATCAGATGGCAAATTGGATTTGGTGCTAGGTCTTTCCCTTTAGGTTTTACCCCAACAATGTTTTCATTAGTTTCGCTCACTACGAAATCAAGCATTTTACAGCAGGTTGGAGCAGCCTGTATCTCAGCACAGGAATAAGGTAGGGAAGAATTCTAAGGCTCATTTTGACTGCCTCCAGAAGTTAGATCAGATGGCAAATGGTATTTGCTGCTAGGTCTTTCCCTTTAGGTTTTACCCCAACAATGTTTTCATTAGTTTCGCTCACTCTCGAAATCAAGCATTTTACAGCAGGTTGGAGCAGCCTGTATCTCAGCACAGGAATAAGGTAGGGAAGAATTCTAAGGATCATTTGACTGCCTCCAGAAGTTAGATCAGATGGCAAATTGGATTTGGTGCTAGGTCTTTCCCTTTAGGTTTTACCCCAACAATGTTTTCATTAGTTTCGCTCACTCTCGAAATCAAGCATTTTACAGCAGGTTGGAGCAGCCTGTATCTCAGCACAGGAATAAGGTAGGGAAGAATTCTAAGGATCATTTTGACTGCCTCCAGAAGTTAGATCAGATGGCAAATTGGATTTGGTGCTAGGTCTTTCCCTTTAGGTTTTACCCCAACAATGTTTTCATTAGTTTCGCTCACTCTCGAAATCAAGCATTTTACAGCAGGTTGGAGCAGCCTGTATCTCAGCACAGGAATAAGGTAGGGAAGAATTCTAAGGCTCATTTTGACTGCCTCCAGAAGTTAGATCAGATGGCAAATTGGATTTGGTGCTAGGTCTTTCCCTTTAGGTTTTACCCCAACAATGTTTTCATTAGTTTCGCTCACTCTCGAAATCAAGCATTTTACAGCAGGTTGGAGCAGCCTGTATCTCAGCACAGGAATAAGGTAGGGAAGAATTCTAAGGCTCATTTTGACTGCCTCCAGAAGTTAGATCAGATGGCAAATTGGATTTGGTGCTAGGTCTTTCCCTTTAGGTTTTACCCCAACAATGTTTTCATTAGTTTCGCTCACTCTCGAAATCAAGCATTTTACAGCAGGTTGGAGCAGCCTGTATCTCAGCACAGGAATAAGGTAGGGAAGAATTCTAAGGCTCATTTTGACTGCCTCCAGAAGTTAGATCAGATGGCAAATTGGATTTGGTGCTAGGTCTTTCCCTTTAGGTTTTACCCCAACAATGTTTTCATTAGTTTCGCTCACTCTCGAAATCAAGCATTTTACAGCAGGTTGGAGCAGCCTGTATCTCAGCACAGGAATAAGGTAGGGAAGAATTCTAAGGCTCATTTTGACTGCCTCCAGAAGTTAGATCAGATGGAAAATGGTATTTGGTGCTAGGTCTTTCCCTTTAGGTTTTACCCCAACAATGTTTTCATTAGTTTCGCTCACTCTCGAAATCAAGCATTTTACAGCAGGTTGGAGCAGCCTGTATCTCAGCACAGGAATAAGGTAGGGAAGAATTCTAAGGATCATTTTGACTGCCTCCAGAAGTTAGATCAGATGGCAAATTGGATTTGGTGCTAGGTCTTTCCCTTTAGGTTTTACCCCAACAATGTTTTCATTAGTTTCGCTCACTCTCGAAATCAAGCATTTTACAGCAGGTTGGAGCAGCCTGTATCTCAGCACAGGAATAAGGTAGGGAAGAATTCTAAGGATCATTTTGACTGCCTCCAGAAGTTAGATCAGATGGCAAATTGGATTTGGTGCTAGGTCTTTCCCTTTAGGTTTTACCCCAACAATGTTTTCATTAGTTTCGCTCACTCTCGAAATCAAGCATTTTACAGCAGGTTGGAGCAGCCTGTATCTCAGCACAGGAATAAGGTAGGGAAGAATTCTAAGGATCATTTTGACTGCCTCCAGAAGTTAGATCAGGTGGGAAATTGGATTTGGTGCTAGGTCTTTCCCTTTAGGTTTTACCCCAACAATGTTTTCATTAGTTTTCGCTCACTCTCGAAATCAAGCATTTTACAGCAGGTTGGAGCAGCCTGTATCTCAGCACAGGAATAAGGTAGGGAAGAATTCTAAGGCTCATTTTGACTGCCTCCAGAAGTTAGATCAGATGGCAAATTGGATTTGGTGCTAGGTCTTTCCCTTTAGGTTTTACCCCAACAATGTTTTCATTAGTTTCGCTCACTCTCGAAATCAAGCATTTTACAGCAGGTTGGAGCAGCCTGTATCTCAGCACAGGAATAAGGTAGGGAAGAATTCTAAGGCTCATTTTGACTGCCTCCAGAAGTTAGATCAGATGGCAAATTGGATTTGGTGCTAGGTCTTTCCCTTTAGGTTTTACCCCAACAATGTTTTCATTAGTTTCGCTCACTCTCGAAATCAAGCATTTTACAGCAGGTTGGAGCAGCCTGTATCTCAGCACAGGAATAAGGTAGGGAAGAATTCTAAGGATCATTTTGACTGCCTCCAGAAGTTAGATCAGATGGCAAATTGGATTTGGTGCTAGGTCTTTCCCTTTAGGTTTTACCCCAACAATGTTTTCATTAGTTTCGCTCACTCTCGAAATCAAGCATTTTACAGCAGGTTGGAGCAGCCTGTATCTCAGCACAGGAATAAGGTAGGGAAGAATTCTAAGGCTCATTTTGACTGCCTCCAGAAGTTAGATCAGATGGCAAATTGGATTTGGTGCTAGGTCTTTCCCTTTAGGTTTTACCCCAACAATGTTTTCATTAGTTTCGCTCACTCTCGAAATCAAGCATTTTACAGCAGGTTGGAGCAGCCTGTATCTCAGCACAGGAATAAGGTAGGGAAGAATTCTAAGGCTCATTTTGACTGCCTCCAGAAGTTAGATCAGATGGCAAATGGTATTTGGTGCTAGGTCTTTCCCTTTAGGTTTTACCCCAACAATGTTTTCATTAGTTTCGCTCACTCTCGAAATCAAGCATTTTACAGCAGGTTGGAGCAGCCTGTATCTCAGCACAGGAATAAGGTAGGGAAGAATTCTAAGGATCATTTTGACTGCCTCCAGAAGTTAGATCAGATGGCAAATTGGATTTGGTGCTAGGTCTTTCCCTTTAGGTTTTACCCCAACAATGTTTTCATTAGTTTCGCTCACTCTCGAAATCAAGCATTTTACAGCAGGTTGGAGCAGCCTGTATCTCAGCACAGGAATAAGGTAGGGAAGAATTCTAAGGATCATTTTGACTGCCTCCAGAAGTTAGATCAGATGGCAAATTGGATTTGGTGCTAGGTCTTTCCCTTTAGGTTTTACCCCAACAATGTTTTCATTAGTTTCGCTCACTCTCGAAATCAAGCATTTTACAGCAGGTTGGAGCAGCCTGTATCTCCAGCACAGGAATAAGGTAGGGAAGAATTCTAAGGCTCATTTTGACTGCCTCCAGAAGTTAGATCAGATGGCAAATTGGATTTGGTGCTAGGTCTTTCCCTTTAGGTTTTACCCCAACAATGTTTTCATTAGTTTCGCTCACTCTCGAAATCAAGCATTTTACAGCAGGTTGGAGCAGCCTGTATCTCAGCACAGGAATAAGGTAGGGAAGAATTCTAAGGCTCATTTTGACTGCCTCCAGAAGTTAGATCAGATGGCAAATTGGATTTGGTGCTAGGTCTTTCCCTTTAGGTTTTACCCCAACAATGTTTTCATTAGTTTCGCTCACTCTCGAAATCAAGCATTTTACAGCAGGTTGGAGCAGCCTGTATCTCAGCACAGGAATAAGGTAGGGAAGAATTCTAAGGATCATTTTGACTGCCTCCAGAAGTTAGATCAGATGGCAAATTGGATTTGGTGCTAGGTCTTTCCCTTTAGGTTTTACCCCAACAATGTTTTCATTAGTTTCGCTCACTACGAAATCAAGCATTTTACAGCAGGTTGGAGCAGCCTGTATCTCAGCACAGGAATAAGGTAGGGAAGAATTCTAAGGATCATTTTGACTGCCTCCAGAAGTTAGATCAGATGGCAAATGGTATTTGGTGCTAGGTCTTTCCCTTTAGGTTTTACCCCAACAATGTTTTCATTAGTTTCGCTCACTCTCGAAATCAAGCATTTTACAGCAGGTTGGAGCAGCCTGTATCTCAGCACAGGAATAAGGTAGGGAAGAATTCTAAGGCTCATTTTGACTGCCTCCAGAAGTTAGATCAGATGGCAAATTGGATTTGGTGCTAGGTCTTTCCCTTTAGGTTTTACCCCAACAATGTTTTCATTAGTTTCGCTCACTCTCGAAATCAAGCATTTTACAGCAGGTTGGAGCAGCCTGTATCTCAGCACAGGAATAAGGTAGGGAAGAATTCTAAGGCTCATTTTGACTGCCTCCAGAAGTTAGATCAGATGGCAAATTGGATTTGGTGCTAGGGTCTTTCCCTTTAGGTTTTACCCCAACAATGTTTTCATTAGTTTCGCTCACTCTCGAAATCAAGTATTTTACAGCAGGTTGGAGCAGCCTGTATCTCAGCACAGGAATAAGGTAGGGAAGAATTCTAAGGATCATTTTGACTGCCTCCAGAAGTTAGATCAGATGGCAAATTGGATTTGGTGCTAGGTCTTTCCCTTTAGGTTTTACCCCAACAATGTTTTCATTAGTTTCGCTCACTCTCGAAATCAAGCATTTTACAGCAGGTTGGAGCAGCCTGTAATCTCAGCACAGGAATAAGGTAGGGAAGAATTCTAAGGATCATTTTGACTGCCTCCAGAAGTTAGATCAGATGGCAAATTGGATTTGGTGCTAGGTCTTTCCCTTTAGGTTTTACCCCAACAATGTTTTCATTAGTTTCGCTCACTCTCGAAATCAAGCATTTTACAGCAGGTTGGAGCAGCCTGTATCTCAGCACAGGAATAAGGTAGGGAAGAATTCTAAGGATCATTTTGACTGCCTCCAGAAGTTAGATCAGATGGCAAATTGGATTTGGTGCTAGGTCTTTCCCTTTAGGTTTTACCCCAACAATGTTTTCATTAGTTTCGCTCACTACGAAATCAAGCATTTTACAGCAGGTTGGAGCAGCCTGTATCTCAGCACAGGAATAAGGTAGGGAAGAATTCTAAGGCTCATTTTGACTGCCTCCAGAAGTTAGATCAGATGGCAAATGGTATTTGCTGCTAGGTCTTTCCCTTTAGGTTTTTACCCCAACAATGTTTTCATTAGTTTCGCTCACTCTCGAAATCAAGCATTTTACAGCAGGTTGGAGCAGCCTGTATCTCAGCACAGGAATAAGGTAGGGAAGAATTCTAAGGATCATTTGACTGCCTCCAGAAGTTAGATCAGATGGCAAATTGGATTTGGTGCTAGGTCTTTCCCTTTAGGTTTTACCCCAACAATGTTTTCATTAGTTTCGCTCACTCTCGAAATCAAGCATTTTACAGCAGGTTGGAGCAGCCTGTATCTCAGCACAGGAATAAGGTAGGGAAGAATTCTAAGGCTCATTTTGACTGCCTCCAGAAGTTAGATCAGATGGCAAATTGGATTTGGTGCTAGGTCTTTCCCTTTAGGTTTTACCCCAACAATGTTTTCATTAGTTTCGCTCACTCTCGAAATCAAGCATTTTACAGCAGGTTGGAGCAGCCTGTATCTCAGCACAGGAATAAGGTAGGGAAGAATTCTAAGGCTCATTTTGACTGCCTCCAGAAGTTAGATCAGATGGCAAATTGGATTTGGTGCTAGGTCTTTCCCTTTAGGGTTTTACCCCAACAATGTTTTCATTAGTTTCGCTCACTCTCGAAATCAAGCATTTTACAGCAGGTTGGAGCAGCCTGTATCTCAGCACAGGAATAAGGTAGGGAAGAATTCTAAGGCTCATTTTGACTGCCTCCAGAAGTTAGATCAGATGGCAAATTGGATTTGGTGCTAGGTCTTTCCCTTTAGGTTTTACCCCAACAATGTTTTCATTAGTTTCGCTCACTCTCGAAATCAAGCATTTTACAGCAGGTTGGAGCAGCCTGTATCTCAGCACAGGAATAAGGTAGGGAAGAATTCTAAGGCTCATTTTGACTGCCTCCAGAAGTTAGATCAGATGGCAAATTGGATTTGGTGCTAGGTCTTTCCCTTTAGGTTTTACCCCAACAATGTTTTCATTAGTTTCGCTCACTCTCGAAATCAAGCATTTTACAGCAGGTTGGAGCAGCCTGTATCTCAGCACAGGAATAAGGTAGGGAAGAATTCTAAGGCTCATTTTGACTGCCTCCAGAAGTTAGATCAGATGGAAAATGGTATTTGGTGCTAGGTCTTTCCCTTTAGGTTTTACCCCAACAATGTTTTCATTAGTTTCGCTCACTCTCGAAATCAAGCATTTTACAGCAGGTTGGAGCAGCCTGTATCTCAGCACAGGAATAAGGTAGGGAAGAATTCTAAGGATCATTTTGACTGCCTCCAGAAGTTAGATCAGATGGCAAATTGGATTTGGTGCTAGGTCTTTCCCTTTAGGTTTTACCCCAACAATGTTTTCATTAGTTTCGCTCACTCTCGAAATCAAGCATTTTACAGCAGGTTGGAGCAGCCTGTATCTCAGCACAGGAATAAGGTAGGGAAGAATTCTAAGGCTCATTTTGACTGCCTCCAGAAGTTAGATCAGATGGCAAATTGGATTTGGTGCTAGGTCTTTCCCTTTAGGTTTTACCCCAACAATGTTTTCATTAGTTTCGCTCACTCTCGAAATCAAGCATTTTACAGCAGGTTGGAGCAGCCTGTATCTCAGCACAGGAATAAGGTAGGGAAGAATTCTAAGGATCATTTTGACTGCCTCCAGAAGTTAGATCAGATGGCAAATTGGATTTGGTGCTAGGTCTTTCCCTTTAGGTTTTACCCCAACAATGTTTTCATTAGTTTCGCTCACTCTCGAAATCAAGCATTTTACAGCAGGTTGGAGCAGCCTGTATCTCAGCACAGGAATAAGGTAGGGAAGAATTCTAAGGATCATTTTGACTGCCTCCAGAAGTTAGATCAGATGGCAAATTGGATTTGGTGCTAGGTCTTTCCCTTTAGGTTTTACCCCAACAATGTTTTCATTAGTTTCGCTCACTCTCGAAATCAAGCATTTTACAGCAGGTTGGAGCAGCCTGTATCTCAGCACAGGAATAAGGTAGGGAAGAATTCTAAGGATCATTTTGACTGCCTCCAGAAGTTAGATCAGATGGCAAATTGGATTTGGTGCTAGGTCTTTCCCTTTAGGTTTTACCCCAACAATGTTTTCATTAGTTTCGCTCACTCTCGAAATCAAGCATTTTACAGCAGGTTGGAGCAGCCTGTATCTCAGCACAGGAATAAGGTAGGGAAGAATTCTAAGGCTCATTTTGACTGCCTCCAGAAGTTAGATCAGATGGCAAATTGGATTTGGTGCTAGGGTCTTTCCCTTTAGGTTTTACCCCAACAATGTTTTCATTAGTTTCGCTCACTCTCGAAATCAAGCATTTTACAGCAGGTTGGAGCAGCCTGTATCTCAGCACAGGAATAAGGTAGGGAAGAATTCTAAGGCTCATTTTGACTGCCTCCAGAAGTTAGATCAGATGGCAAATTGGATTTGGTGCTAGGTCTTTCCCTTTAGGTTTTACCCCAACAATGTTTTCATTAGTTTCGCTCACTCTCGAAATCAAGCATTTTACAGCAGGTTGGAGCAGCCTGTATCTCAGCACAGGAATAAGGTAGGGAAGAATTCTAAGGCTCATTTTGACTGCCTCCAGAAGTTAGATCAGATGGCAAATGGGATTTGGTGCTAGGTCTTTCCCTTTAGGTTTTACCCCAACAATGTTTTCATTAGTTTCGCTCACTCTCGAAATCAAGCATTTTACAGCAGGTTGGAGCAGCCTGTATCTCAGCACAGGAATAAGGTAGGGAAGAATTCTAAGGCTCATTTTGACTGCCTCCAGAAGTTAGATCAGATGGCAAAATTGGATTTGGTGCTAGGTCTTTCCCTTTAGGTTTTACCCCAACAATGTTTTCATTAGTTTCGCTCACTCTCGAAATCAAGCATTTTACAGCAGGTTGGAGCAGCCTGTATCTCAGCACAGGAATAAGGTAGGGGAAGAATTCTAAGGCTCATTTTGACTGCCTCCAGAAGTTAGATCAGATGGCAAATTGGATTTGGTGCTAGGTCTTTCCCTTTAGGTTTTACCCCAACAATGTTTTCATTAGTTTCGCTCACTCTCGAAATCAAGCATTTTACAGCAGGTTGGAGCAGCCTGTATCTCAGCACAGGAATAAGGTAGGGAAGAATTCTAAGGCTCATTTTGACTGCCTCCAGAAGTTAGATCAGATGGCAAATTGGATTTGGTGCTAGGTCTTTCCCTTTAGGTTTTACCCCAACAATGTTTTCATTAGTTTCGCTCACTCTCGAAATCAAGCATTTTACAGCAGGTTGGAGCAGCCTGTATCTCAGCACAGGAATAAGGTAGGGAAGAATTCTAAGGCTCATTTTGACTGCCTCCAGAAGTTAGATCAGATGGCAAATTGGATTTGGTGCTAGGTCTTTCCCTTTAGGTTTTACCCCAACAATGTTTTCATTAGTTTCGCTCACTCTCGAAATCAAGCATTTTACAGCAGGTTGGAGCAGCCTGTATCTCAGCACAGGAATAAGGTAGGGAAGAATTCAAAGGCTCATTTTGACTGCCTCCAGAAGTTAGATCAGATGGCAAATTGGATTTGGTGCTAGGTCTTTCCCTTTAGGTTTTACCCCAACAATGTTTTCATTAGTTTCGCTCACTCTCGAAATCAAGCATTTTACAGCAGGTTGGAGCAGCCTGTATCTCAGCACAGGAATAAGGTAGGGAAGAATTCTAAGGATCATTTTGACTGCCTCCAGAAGTTAGATCAGATGGCAAATTGGATTTGGTGCTAGGTCTTTCCCTTTAGGTTTTACCCCAACAATGTTTTCATTAGTTTCGCTCACTCTCGAAATCAAGCATTTTACAGCAGGTTGGAGCAGCCTGTATCTCAGCACAGGAATAAGGTAGGGAAGAATTCTAAGGCTCATTTTGACTGCCTCCAGAAGTTAGATCAGATGGCAAATTGGATTTGGTGCTAGGTCTTTCCCTTTAGGTTTTACCCCAACAATGTTTTCATTAGTTTCGCTCACTCTCGAAATCAAGCATTTTACAGCAGGTTGGAGCAGCCTGTATCTCAGCACAGGAATAAGGTAGGGAAGAATTCTAAGGCTCATTTTGACTGCCTCCAGAAGTTAGATCAGATGGCAAATTGGATTTGGTGCTAGGTCTTTCCCTTTAGGTTTTACCCCAACAATGTTTTCATTAGTTTCGCTCACTCTCGAAATCAAGCATTTTACAGCAGGATGGAGCAGCCTGTATCTCAGCACAGGAATAAGGTAGGGAAGAATTCTAAGGCTCATTTTGACTGCCTCCAGAAGTTAGATCCGATGGCAAATTGGATTTGGTGCTAGGTCTTTCCCTTTAGGTTTTACCCCAACAATGTTTTCATTAGTTTCGCTCACTCTCGAAATCAAGCATTTTACAGCAGGTTGGAGCAGCCTGTATCTCAGCACAGGAATAAGGTAGGGAAGAATTCTAAGGCTCATTTTGACTGCTCCAGAAGTTAGATCAGATGGCAAATTGGATTTGGTGCTAGGTCTTTCCCTTTAGGTTTTACCCCAACAATGTTTTCATTAGTTTCGCTCACTCTCGAAATCAAGCATTTTACAGCAGGTTGGAGCAGCCTGTATCTCAGCACAGGAATAAGGTAGGGAAGAATTCTAAGGCTCATTTTGACTGCCTCCAGAAGTTAGATCAGATGGCAAATTGGATTTGGTGCTAGGTCTTTCCCTTTAGGTTTTACCCCAACAATGTTTTCATTAGTTTCGCTCACTCTCGAAATCAAGCATTTTACAGCAGGTTGGAGCAGCCTGTATCTCAGCACAGGAATAAGGTAGGGAAGAATTCTAAGGCTCATTTTGACTGCCTCCAGAAGTTAGATCAGATGGCAAATTGGATTTGGTGCTAGGTCTTTCCCTTTAGGTTTTTACCCCAACAATGTTTTCATTAGTTTCGCTCACTCTCGAAATCAAGCATTTTACAGCAGGTTGGAGCAGCCTGTATCTCAGCACAGGAATAAGGTAGGGAAGAATTCTAAGGGCTCATTTTGACTGCCTCCAGAAGTTAGATCCGATGGCAAATTGGATTTGGTGCTAGGGGTCTTTCCCTTTAGGTTTTACCCCAACAATGTTTTCATTAGTTTCGCTCACTCTCGAAATCAAGCATTTTACAGCAGGTTGGAGCAGCCTGTATCTCAGCACAGGAATAAGGTAGGGAAGAATTCTAAGGCTCATTTTGACTGCCTCCAGAAGTTAGATCCGATGGCAAATTGGATTTGGTGCTAGGTCTTTCCCTTTAGGTTTTACCCAACAATGTTTTCATTAGTTTCGCTCACTCTCGAAATCAAGCATTTTACAGCAGGTTGGAGCAGCCTGTATCTCAGCACAGGAATAAGGGTAGGGAAGAATTCTAAGGCTCATTTTGACTGCCTCCAGAAGTTAGATCAGATGGCAAATTGGATTTGGTGCTAGGTCTTTCCCTTTAGGTTTTACCCCAACAATGTTTTCATTAGTTTCGCTCACTCTCGAAATCAAGCATTTTACAGCAGGTTGGAGCAGCCTGTATCTCAGCACAGGAATAAGGTAGGGAAGAATTCTAAGGCTCATTTGACTGCCTCCAGAAGTTAGATCAGATGGCAAATTGGATTTGGTGCTAGGTCTTTCCCTTTAGGTTTTACCCCAACAATGTTTTCATTAGTTTCGCTCACTCTCGAAATCAAGCATTTTACAGCAGGTTGGAGCAGCCTGTATCTCAGCACAGGAATAAGGTAGGGAAGAATTCTAAGGCTCATTTTGACTGCCTCCAGAAGTTAGATCAGATGGCAAATTGGATTTGGTGCTAGGTCTTTCCCTTTAGGTTTTACCCCAACAATGTTTTCATTAGTTTCGCTCACTCTCGAAATCAAGCATTTTACAGCAGGTTGGAGCAGGCTGTATCTCAGCACAGGAATAAGGTAGGGAGAGAATTCTAAGGCTCATTTTGACTGCCTCCAGAAGTTAGATCAGATGGCAAATTGGATTTGGTGCTAGGTCTTTCCCTTTAGGTTTTACCCCAACAATGTTTTCATTAGTTTCGCTCACTCTCGAAATCAAGCATTTTACAGCAGGTTGGAGCAGCCTGTATCTCAGCACAGGAATAAGGTAGGGAAGAATTCTAAGGCTCATTTTGACTGCCTCCAGAAGTTAGATCAGATGGCAAATTGGATTTGGTGCTAGGTCTTTCCCTTTAGGTTTTACCCCAACAATGTTTTCATTAGTTTCGCTCACTCTCGAAATCAAGCATTTTACAGCAGGTTGGAGCAGCCTGTATCTCAGCACAGGAATAAGGTAGGGAAGAATTCTAAGGCTCATTTTGACTGCCTCCAGAAGTTAGATCAGATGGCAAATTGGATTTGGTGCTAGGTCTTTCCCTTTAGGTTTTACCCCAACAATGTTTTCATTAGTTTCGCTCACTCTCGAAATCAAGCATTTTACAGCAGGTTGGAGCAGCCTGTATCTCAGCACAGGAATAAGGTAGGGGGTAGGGAAGAATTCTAAGGCTCATTTTGACTGCCTCCAGAAGTTAGATCAGATGGCAAATTGGATTTGGTGCTAGGTCTTTCCCTTTAGGTTTTACCCCAACAATGTTTTCATTAGTTTCGCTCACTCTCGAAATCAAGCATTTTACAGCAGGTTGGAGCAGCCTGTATCTCAGCACAGGAATAAGGTAGGGAAGAATTCTAAGGCTCATTTTGACTGCCTCCAGAAGTTAGATCAGATGGCAAATTGGATTTGGTGCTAGGTCTTTCCCTTTAGGTTTTACCCCAACAATGTTTTCATTAGTTTCGCTCACTCTCGAAATCAAGCATTTTACAGCAGGTTGGAGCAGCCTGTATCTCAGCACAGGAATAAGGTAGGGAAGAATTCTAAGGCTCATTTTGACTGCCTCCAGAAGTTAGATCAGATGGCAAATTGGATTTGGTGCTAGGTCTTTCCCTTTAGGTTTTACCCCAACAATGTTTTCATTAGTTTCGCTCACTCTCGAAATCAAGCATTTTACAGCAGGTTGGAGCAGCCTGTATCTCAGCACAGGAATAAGGTAGGGAAGAATTCTAAGGCTCATTTTGACTGCCTCCAGAAGTTAGATCAGATGGCAAATTGGATTTGGTGCTAGGTCTTTCCCTTTAGGTTTTACCCCAACAATGTTTTCATTAGTTTCGCTCACTCTCGAAATCAAGCATTTTACAGCAGGTTGGAGCAGCCTGTATCTCAGCACAGGAATAAGGTAGGGAAGAATTCTAAGGCTCATTTTGACTGCCTCCAGAAGTTAGATCAGATGGCAAATTGGATTTGGTGCTAGGTCTTTCCCTTTAGGTTTTACCCCAACAATGTTTTCATTAGTTTCGCTCACTCTCGAAATCAAGCATTTTACAGCAGGTTGGAGCAGCCTGTATCTCAGCACAGGAATAAGGTAGGGAAGAATTCTAAGGCTCATTTTGACTGCCTCCAGAAGTTAGATCAGATGGCAAATTGGATTTGGTGCTAGGTCTTTCCCTTTAGGTTTTACCCCAACAATGTTTTCATTAGTTTCGCTCACTCTCGAAATCAAGCATTTTACAGCAGGTTGGAGCAGCCTGTATCTCAGCACAGGAATAAGGTAGGGAAGAATTCTAAGGCTCATTTTGACTGCCTCCAGAAGTTAGATCAGATGGCAAATTGGATTTGGTGCTAGGTCTTTCCCTTTAGGTTTTACCCCAACAATGTTTTCATTAGTTTCGCTCACTCTCGAAATCAAGCATTTTACAGCAGGTTGGAGCAGCCTGTATCTCAGCACAGGAATAAGGTAGGGAAGAATTCTAAGGCTCATTTTGACTGCCTCCAGAAGTTAGATCAGATGGCAAATTGGATTTGGTGCTAGGTCTTTCCCTTTAGGTTTTACCCCAACAATGTTTTCATTAGTTTCGCTCACTCTCGAAATCAAGCATTTTACAGCAGGTTGGAGCAGCCTGTATCTCAGCACAGGAATAAGGTAGGGAAGAATTCTAAGGCTCATTTTGACTGCCTCCAGAAGTTAGATCAGATGGCAAATTGGATTTGGTGCTAGGTCTTTCCCTTTAGGTTTTACCCCAACAATGTTTTCATTAGTTTCGCTCACTCTCGAAATCAAGCATTTTACAGCAGGTTGGAGCAGCCTGTATCTCAGCACAGGAATAAGGTAGGGAAGAATTCTAAGGCTCATTTTGACTGCCTCCAGAAGTTAGATCAGATGGCAAATTGGATTTGGTGCTAGGTCTTTCCCTTTAGGTTTTACCCCAACAATGTTTTCATTAGTTTCGCTCACTCTCGAAATCAAGCATTTTACAGCAGGTTGGAGCAGCCTGTATCTCAGCACAGGAATAAGGTAGGGAAGAATTCTAAGGCTCATTTTGACTGCCTCCAGAAGTTAGATCAGATGGCAAATTGGATTTGGTGCTAGGTCTTTCCCTTTAGGTTTTACCCCAACAATGTTTTCATTAGTTTCGCTCACTCTCGAAATCAAGCATTTTACAGCAGGTTGGAGCAGCCTGTATCTCAGCACAGGAATAAGGTAGGGAAGAATTCTAAGGCTCATTTTGACTGCCTCCAGAAGTTAGATCAGATGGCAAATTGGATTTGGTGCTAGGTCTTTCCCTTTAGGTTTTACCCCAACAATGTTTTCATTAGTTTCGCTCACTCTCGAAATCAAGCATTTTACAGCAGGTTGGAGCAGCCTGTATCTCAGCACAGGAATAAGGTAGGGAAGAATTCTAAGGCTCATTTTGACTGCCTCCAGAAGTTAGATCAGATGGCAAATTGGATTTGGTGCTAGGTCTTTCCCTTTAGGTTTTACCCCAACAATGTTTTCATTAGTTTCGCTCACTCTCGAAATCAAGCATTTTACAGCAGGTTGGAGCAGCCTGTATCTCAGCACAGGAATAAGGTAGGGAAGAATTCTAAGGCTCATTTTGACTGCCTCCAGAAGTTAGATCAGATGGCAAATTGGATTTGGTGCTAGGTCTTTCCCTTTAGGTTTTACCCCAACAATGTTTTCATTAGTTTCGCTCACTCTCGAAATCAAGCATTTTACAGCAGGTTGGAGCAGCCTGTATCTCAGCACAGGAATAAGGTAGGGAAGAATTCTAAGGCTCATTTTGACTGCCTCCAGAAGTTAGATCAGATGGCAAATTGGATTTGGTGCTAGGTCTTTCCCTTTAGGTTTTACCCCAACAATGTTTTCATTAGTTTCGCTCACTCTCGAAATCAAGCATTTTACAGCAGGTTGGAGCAGCCTGTATCTCAGCACAGGAATAAGGTAGGGAAGAATTCTAAGGCTCATTTTGACTGCCTCCAGAAGTTAGATCAGATGGCAAATTGGATTTGGTGCTAGGTCTTTCCCTTTAGGTTTTACCCCAACAATGTTTTCATTAGTTTCGCTCACTCTCGAAATCAAGCATTTTACAGCAGGTTGGAGCAGCCTGTATCTCAGCACAGGAATAAGGTAGGGAAGAATTCTAAGGCTCATTTTGACTGCCTCCAGAAGTTAGATCAGATGGCAAATTGGATTTGGTGCTAGGTCTTTCCCTTTAGGTTTTACCCCAACAATGTTTTCATTAGTTTCGCTCACTCTCGAAATCAAGCATTTTACAGCAGGTTGGAGCAGCCTGTATCTCAGCACAGGAATAAGGTAGCGGAAGAATTCTAAGGCTCATTTTGACTGCCTCCAGAAGTTAGATCAGATGGCAAATTGGATTTGGTGCTAGGTCTTTCCCTTTAGGTTTTACCCCAACAATGTTTTCATTAGTTTCGCTCACTCTCGAAATCAAGCATTTTACAGCAGGTTGGAGCAGCCTGTATCTCAGCACAGGAATAAGGTAGGGAAGAATTCTAAGGCTCATTTTGACTGCCTCCAGAAGTTAGATCAGATGGCAAATTGGATTTGGTGCTAGGTCTTTCCCTTTAGGTTTTACCCCAACAATGTTTTCATTAGTTTCGCTCACTCTCGAAATCAAGCATTTTACAGCAGGTTGGAGCAGCCTGTATCTCAGCACAGGAATAAGGTAGGGAAGAATTCTAAGGCTCATTTTGACTGCCTCCAGAAGTTAGATCAGATGGCAAATTGGATTTGGTGCTAGGTCTTTCCCTTTAGGTTTTACCCCAACAATGTTTTCATTAGTTTCGCTCACTCTCGAAATCAAGCATTTTACAGCAGGTTGGAGCAGCCTGTATCTCAGCACAGGAATAAGGTAGGGAAGAATTCTAAGGCTCATTTTGACTGCCTCCAGAAGTTAGATCAGATGGCAAATTGGATTTGGTGCTAGGTCTTTCCCTTTAGGTTTTACCCCAACAATGTTTTCATTAGTTTCGCTCACTCTCGAAATCAAGCATTTTACAGCAGGTTGGAGCAGCCTGTATCTCAGCACAGGAATAAGGTAGGGAAGAATTCTAAGGCTCATTTTGACTGCCTCCAGAAGTTAGATCAGATGGCAAATTGGATTTGGTGCTAGGTCTTTCCCTTTAGGTTTTACCCCAACAATGTTTTCATTAGTTTCGCTCACTCTCGAAATCAAGCATTTTACAGCAGGTTGGAGCAGCCTGTATCTCAGCACAGGAATAAGGTAGGGAAGAATTCTAAGGCTCATTTTGACTGCCTCCAGAAGTTAGATCAGATGGCAAATTGGATTTGGTGCTAGGTCTTTCCCTTTAGGTTTTACCCCAACAATGTTTTCATTAGTTTCGCTCACTCTCGAAATCAAGCATTTTACAGCAGGTTGGAGCAGCCTGTATCTCAGCACAGGAATAAGGTAGGGAAGAATTCTAAGGCTCATTTTGACTGCCTCCAGAAGTTAGATCAGATGGCAAATTGGATTTGGTGCTAGGTCTTTCCCTTTAGGTTTTACCCCAACAATGTTTTCATTAGTTTCGCTCACTCTCGAAATCAAGCATTTTACAGCAGGTTGGAGCAGCCTGTATCTCAGCACAGGAATAAGGTAGGGAAGAATTCTAAGGCTCATTTTGACTGCCTCCAGAAGTTAGATCAGATGGCAAATTGGATTTGGTGCTAGGTCTTTCCCTTTAGGTTTTACCCCAACAATGTTTTCATTAGTTTCGCTCACTCTCGAAATCAAGCATTTTACAGCAGGTTGGAGCAGCCTGTATCTCAGCACAGGAATAAGGTAGGGAAGAATTCTAAGGCTCATTTTGACTGCCTCCAGAAGTTAGATCAGATGGCAAATTGGATTTGGTGCTAGGTCTTTCCCTTTAGGTTTTACCCCAACAATGTTTTCATTAGTTTCGCTCACTCTCGAAATCAAGCATTTTACAGCAGGTTGGAGCAGCCTGTATCTCAGCACAGGAATAAGGTAGGGAAGAATTCTAAGGCTCATTTTGACTGCCTCCAGAAGTTAGATCAGATGGCAAATTGGATTTGGTGCTAGGTCTTTCCCTTTAGGTTTTACCCCAACAATGTTTTCATTAGTTTCGCTCACTCTCGAAATCAAGCATTTTACAGCAGGTTGGAGCAGCCTGTATCTCAGCACAGGAATAAGGTAGGGAAGAATTCTAAGGCTCATTTTGACTGCCTCCAGAAGTTAGATCAGATGGCAAATTGGATTTGGTGCTAGGTCTTTCCCTTTAGGTTTTACCCCAACAATGTTTTCATTAGTTTCGCTCACTCTCGAAATCAAGCATTTTACAGCAGGTTGGAGCAGCCTGTATCTCAGCACAGGAATAAGGTAGGGAAGAATTCTAAGGCTCATTTTGACTGCCTCCAGAAGTTAGATCAGATGGCAAATTGGATTTGGTGCTAGGTCTTTCCCTTTAGGTTTTACCCCAACAATGTTTTCATTAGTTTCGCTCACTCTCGAAATCAAGCATTTTACAGCAGGTTGGAGCAGCCTGTATCTCAGCACAGGAATAAGGTAGGGAAGAATTCTAAGGCTCATTTTGACTGCCTCCAGAAGTTAGATCAGATGGCAAATTGGATTTGGTGCTAGGTCTTTCCCTTTAGGTTTTACCCCAACAATGTTTTCATTAGTTTCGCTCACTCTCGAAATCAAGCATTTTACAGCAGGTTGGAGCAGCCTGTATCTCAGCACAGGAATAAGGTAGGGAAGAATTCTAAGGCTCATTTTGACTGCCTCCAGAAGTTAGATCAGATGGCAAATTGGATTTGGTGCTAGGTCTTTCCCTTTAGGTTTTACCCCAACAATGTTTTCATTAGTTTCGCTCACTCTCGAAATCAAGCATTTTACAGCAGGTTGGAGCAGCCTGTATCTCAGCACAGGAATAAGGTAGGGAAGAATTCTAAGGCTCATTTTGACTGCCTCCAGAAGTTAGATCAGATGGCAAATTGGATTTGGTGCTAGGTCTTTCCCTTTAGGTTTTACCCCAACAATGTTTTCATTAGTTTCGCTCACTCTCGAAATCAAGCATTTTACAGCAGGTTGGAGCAGCCTGTATCTCAGCACAGGAATAAGGTAGGGAAGAATTCTAAGGCTCATTTTGACTGCCTCCAGAAGTTAGATCAGATGGCAAATTGGATTTGGTGCTAGGTCTTTCCCTTTAGGTTTTACCCCAACAATGTTTTCATTAGTTTCGCTCACTCTCGAAATCAAGCATTTTACAGCAGGTTGGAGCAGCCTGTATCTCAGCACAGGAATAAGGTAGGGAAGAATTCTAAGGCTCATTTTGACTGCCTCCAGAAGTTAGATCAGATGGCAAATTGGATTTGGTGCTAGGTCTTTCCCTTTAGGTTTTACCCCAACAATGTTTTCATTAGTTTCGCTCACTCTCGAAATCAAGCATTTTACAGCAGGTTGGAGCAGCCTGTATCTCAGCACAGGAATAAGGTAGGGAAGAATTCTAAGGCTCATTTTGACTGCCTCCAGAAGTTAGATCAGATGGCAAATTGGATTTGGTGCTAGGTCTTTCCCTTTAGGTTTTACCCCAACAATGTTTTCATTAGTTTCGCTCACTCTCGAAATCAAGCATTTTACAGCAGGTTGGAGCAGCCTGTATCTCAGCACAGGAATAAGGTAGGGAAGAATTCTAAGGCTCATTTTGACTGCCTCCAGAAGTTAGATCAGATGGCAAATTGGATTTGGTGCTAGGTCTTTCCCTTTAGGTTTTACCCCAACAATGTTTTCATTAGTTTCGCTCACTCTCGAAATCAAGCATTTTACAGCAGGTTGGAGCAGCCTGTATCTCAGCACAGGAATAAGGTAGGGAAGAATTCTAAGGCTCATTTTGACTGCCTCCAGAAGTTAGATCAGATGGCAAATTGGATTTGGTGCTAGGTCTTTCCCTTTAGGTTTTACCCCAACAATGTTTTCATTAGTTTCGCTCACTCTCGAAATCAAGCATTTTACAGCAGGTTGGAGCAGCCTGTATCTCAGCACAGGAATAAGGTAGGGAAGAATTCTAAGGCTCATTTTGACTGCCTCCAGAAGTTAGATCAGATGGCAAATTGGATTTGGTGCTAGGTCTTTCCCTTTAGGTTTTACCCCAACAATGTTTTCATTAGTTTCGCTCACTCTCGAAATCAAGCATTTTACAGCAGGTTGGAGCAGCCTGTATCTCAGCACAGGAATAAGGTAGGGAAGAATTCTAAGGCTCATTTTGACTGCCTCCAGAAGTTAGATCAGATGGCAAATTGGATTTGGTGCTAGGTCTTTCCCTTTAGGTTTTACCCCAACAATGTTTTCATTAGTTTCGCTCACTCTCGAAATCAAGCATTTTACAGCAGGTTGGAGCAGCCTGTATCTCAGCACAGGAATAAGGTAGGGAAGAATTCTAAGGCTCATTTTGACTGCCTCCAGAAGTTAGATCAGATGGCAAATTGGATTTGGTGCTAGGTCTTTCCCTTTAGGTTTTACCCCAACAATGTTTTCATTAGTTTCGCTCACTCTCGAAATCAAGCATTTTACAGCAGGTTGGAGCAGCCTGTATCTCAGCACAGGAATAAGGTAGGGAAGAATTCTAAGGCTCATTTTGACTGCCTCCAGAAGTTAGATCAGATGGCAAATTGGATTTGGTGCTAGGTCTTTCCCTTTAGGTTTTACCCCAACAATGTTTTCATTAGTTTCGCTCACTCTCGAAATCAAGCATTTTACAGCAGGTTGGAGCAGCCTGTATCTCAGCACAGGAATAAGGTAGGGAAGAATTCTAAGGCTCATTTTGACTGCCTCCAGAAGTTAGATCAGATGGCAAATTGGATTTGGTGCTAGGTCTTTCCCTTTAGGTTTTACCCCAACAATGTTTTCATTAGTTTCGCTCACTCTCGAAATCAAGCATTTTACAGCAGGTTGGAGCAGCCTGTATCTCAGCACAGGAATAAGGTAGGGAAGAATTCTAAGGCTCATTTTGACTGCCTCCAGAAGTTAGATCAGATGGCAAATTGGATTTGGTGCTAGGTCTTTCCCTTTAGGTTTTACCCCAACAATGTTTTCATTAGTTTCGCTCACTCTCGAAATCAAGCATTTTACAGCAGGTTGGAGCAGCCTGTATCTCAGCACAGGAATAAGGTAGGGAAGAATTCTAAGGCTCATTTTGACTGCCTCCAGAAGTTAGATCAGATGGCAAATTGGATTTGGTGCTAGGTCTTTCCCTTTAGGTTTTACCCCAACAATGTTTTCATTAGTTTCGCTCACTCTCGAAATCAAGCATTTTACAGCAGGTTGGAGCAGCCTGTATCTCAGCACAGGAATAAGGTAGGGAAGAATTCTAAGGCTCATTTTGACTGCCTCCAGAAGTTAGATCAGATGGCAAATTGGATTTGGTGCTAGGTCTTTCCCTTTAGGTTTTACCCCAACAATGTTTTCATTAGTTTCGCTCACTCTCGAAATCAAGCATTTTACAGCAGGTTGGAGCAGCCTGTATCTCAGCACAGGAATAAGGTAGGGAAGAATTCTAAGGCTCATTTTGACTGCCTCCAGAAGTTAGATCAGATGGCAAATTGGATTTGGTGCTAGGTCTTTCCCTTTAGGTTTTACCCCAACAATGTTTTCATTAGTTTCGCTCACTCTCGAAATCAAGCATTTTACAGCAGGTTGGAGCAGCCTGTATCTCAGCACAGGAATAAGGTAGGGAAGAATTCTAAGGCTCATTTTGACTGCCTCCAGAAGTTAGATCAGATGGCAAATTGGATTTGGTGCTAGGTCTTTCCCTTTAGGTTTTACCCCAACAATGTTTTCATTAGTTTCGCTCACTCTCGAAATCAAGCATTTTACAGCAGGTTGGAGCAGCCTGTATCTCAGCACAGGAATAAGGTAGGGAAGAATTCTAAGGCTCATTTTGACTGCCTCCAGAAGTTAGATCAGATGGCAAATTGGATTTGGTGCTAGGTCTTTCCCTTTAGGTTTTACCCCAACAATGTTTTCATTAGTTTCGCTCACTCTCGAAATCAAGCATTTTACAGCAGGTTGGAGCAGCCTGTATCTCAGCACAGGAATAAGGTAGGGAAGAATTCTAAGGCTCATTTTGACTGCCTCCAGAAGTTAGATCAGATGGCAAATTGGATTTGGTGCTAGGTCTTTCCCTTTAGGTTTTACCCCAACAATGTTTTCATTAGTTTCGCTCACTCTCGAAATCAAGCATTTTACAGCAGGTTGGAGCAGCCTGTATCTCAGCACAGGAATAAGGTAGGGAAGAATTCTAAGGCTCATTTTGACTGCCTCCAGAAGTTAGATCAGATGGCAAATTGGATTTGGTGCTAGGTCTTTCCCTTTAGGTTTTACCCCAACAATGTTTTCATTAGTTTCGCTCACTCTCGAAATCAAGCATTTTACAGCAGGTTGGAGCAGCCTGTATCTCAGCACAGGAATAAGGTAGGGAAGAATTCTAAGGCTCATTTTGACTGCCTCCAGAAGTTAGATCAGATGGCAAATTGGATTTGGTGCTAGGTCTTTCCCTTTAGGTTTTACCCCAACAATGTTTTCATTAGTTTCGCTCACTCTCGAAATCAAGCATTTTACAGCAGGTTGGAGCAGCCTGTATCTCAGCACAGGAATAAGGTAGGGAAGAATTCTAAGGCTCATTTTGACTGCCTCCAGAAGTTAGATCAGATGGCAAATTGGATTTGGTGCTAGGTCTTTCCCTTTAGGTTTTACCCCAACAATGTTTTCATTAGTTTCGCTCACTCTCGAAATCAAGCATTTTACAGCAGGTTGGAGCAGCCTGTATCTCAGCACAGGAATAAGGTAGGGAAGAATTCTAAGGCTCATTTTGACTGCCTCCAGAAGTTAGATCAGATGGCAAATTGGATTTGGTGCTAGGTCTTTCCCTTTAGGTTTTACCCCAACAATGTTTTCATTAGTTTCGCTCACTCTCGAAATCAAGCATTTTACAGCAGGTTGGAGCAGCCTGTATCTCAGCACAGGAATAAGGTAGGGAAGAATTCTAAGGCTCATTTTGACTGCCTCCAGAAGTTAGATCAGATGGCAAATTGGATTTGGTGCTAGGTCTTTCCCTTTAGGTTTTACCCCAACAATGTTTTCATTAGTTTCGCTCACTCTCGAAATCAAGCATTTTACAGCAGGTTGGAGCAGCCTGTATCTCAGCACAGGAATAAGGTAGGGAAGAATTCTAAGGCTCATTTTGACTGCCTCCAGAAGTTAGATCAGATGGCAAATTGGATTTGGTGCTAGGTCTTTCCCTTTAGGTTTTACCCCAACAATGTTTTCATTAGTTTCGCTCACTCTCGAAATCAAGCATTTTACAGCAGGTTGGAGCAGCCTGTATCTCAGCACAGGAATAAGGTAGGGAAGAATTCTAAGGCTCATTTTGACTGCCTCCAGAAGTTAGATCAGATGGCAAATTGGATTTGGTGCTAGGTCTTTCCCTTTAGGTTTTACCCCAACAATGTTTTCATTAGTTTCGCTCACTCTCGAAATCAAGCATTTTACAGCAGGTTGGAGCAGCCTGTATCTCAGCACAGGAATAAGGTAGGGAAGAATTCTAAGGCTCATTTTGACTGCCTCCAGAAGTTAGATCAGATGGCAAATTGGATTTGGTGCTAGGTCTTTCCCTTTAGGTTTTACCCCAACAATGTTTTCATTAGTTTCGCTCACTCTCGAAATCAAGCATTTTACAGCAGGTTGGAGCAGCCTGTATCTCAGCACAGGAATAAGGTAGGGAAGAATTCTAAGGCTCATTTTGACTGCCTCCAGAAGTTAGATCAGATGGCAAATTGGATTTGGTGCTAGGTCTTTCCCTTTAGGTTTTACCCCAACAATGTTTTCATTAGTTTCGCTCACTCTCGAAATCAAGCATTTTACAGCAGGTTGGAGCAGCCTGTATCTCAGCACAGGAATAAGGTAGGGAAGAATTCTAAGGCTCATTTTGACTGCCTCCAGAAGTTAGATCAGATGGCAAATTGGATTTGGTGCTAGGTCTTTCCCTTTAGGTTTTACCCCAACAATGTTTTCATTAGTTTCGCTCACTCTCGAAATCAAGCATTTTACAGCAGGTTGGAGCAGCCTGTATCTCAGCACAGGAATAAGGTAGGGAAGAATTCTAAGGCTCATTTTGACTGCCTCCAGAAGTTAGATCAGATGGCAAATTGGATTTGGTGCTAGGTCTTTCCCTTTAGGTTTTACCCCAACAATGTTTTCATTAGTTTCGCTCACTCTCGAAATCAAGCATTTTACAGCAGGTTGGAGCAGCCTGTATCTCAGCACAGGAATAAGGTAGGGAAGAATTCTAAGGCTCATTTTGACTGCCTCCAGAAGTTAGATCAGATGGCAAATTGGATTTGGTGCTAGGTCTTTCCCTTTAGGTTTTACCCCAACAATGTTTTCATTAGTTTCGCTCACTCTCGAAATCAAGCATTTTACAGCAGGTTGGAGCAGCCTGTATCTCAGCACAGGAATAAGGTAGGGAAGAATTCTAAGGCTCATTTTGACTGCCTCCAGAAGTTAGATCAGATGGCAAATTGGATTTGGTGCTAGGTCTTTCCCTTTAGGTTTTACCCCAACAATGTTTTCATTAGTTTCGCTCACTCTCGAAATCAAGCATTTTACAGCAGGTTGGAGCAGCCTGTATCTCAGCACAGGAATAAGGTAGGGAAGAATTCTAAGGCTCATTTTGACTGCCTCCAGAAGTTAGATCAGATGGCAAATTGGATTTGGTGCTAGGTCTTTCCCTTTAGGTTTTACCCCAACAATGTTTTCATTAGTTTCGCTCACTCTCGAAATCAAGCATTTTACAGCAGGTTGGAGCAGCCTGTATCTCAGCACAGGAATAAGGTAGGGAAGAATTCTAAGGCTCATTTTGACTGCCTCCAGAAGTTAGATCAGATGGCAAATTGGATTTGGTGCTAGGTCTTTCCCTTTAGGTTTTACCCCAACAATGTTTTCATTAGTTTCGCTCACTCTCGAAATCAAGCATTTTACAGCAGGTTGGAGCAGCCTGTATCTCAGCACAGGAATAAGGTAGGGAAGAATTCTAAGGCTCATTTTGACTGCCTCCAGAAGTTAGATCAGATGGCAAATTGGATTTGGTGCTAGGTCTTTCCCTTTAGGTTTTACCCCAACAATGTTTTCATTAGTTTCGCTCACTCTCGAAATCAAGCATTTTACAGCAGGTTGGAGCAGCCTGTATCTCAGCACAGGAATAAGGTAGGGAAGAATTCTAAGGCTCATTTTGACTGCCTCCAGAAGTTAGATCAGATGGCAAATTGGATTTGGTGCTAGGTCTTTCCCTTTAGGTTTTACCCCAACAATGTTTTCATTAGTTTCGCTCACTCTCGAAATCAAGCATTTTACAGCAGGTTGGAGCAGCCTGTATCTCAGCACAGGAATAAGGTAGGGAAGAATTCTAAGGCTCATTTTGACTGCCTCCAGAAGTTAGATCAGATGGCAAATTGGATTTGGTGCTAGGTCTTTCCCTTTAGGTTTTACCCCAACAATGTTTTCATTAGTTTCGCTCACTCTCGAAATCAAGCATTTTACAGCAGGTTGGAGCAGCCTGTATCTCAGCACAGGAATAAGGTAGGGAAGAATTCTAAGGCTCATTTTGACTGCCTCCAGAAGTTAGATCAGATGGCAAATTGGATTTGGTGCTAGGTCTTTCCCTTTAGGTTTTACCCCAACAATGTTTTCATTAGTTTCGCTCACTCTCGAAATCAAGCATTTTACAGCAGGTTGGAGCAGCCTGTATCTCAGCACAGGAATAAGGTAGGGAAGAATTCTAAGGCTCATTTTGACTGCCTCCAGAAGTTAGATCAGATGGCAAATTGGATTTGGTGCTAGGTCTTTCCCTTTAGGTTTTACCCCAACAATGTTTTCATTAGTTTCGCTCACTCTCGAAATCAAGCATTTTACAGCAGGTTGGAGCAGCCTGTATCTCAGCACAGGAATAAGGTAGGGAAGAATTCTAAGGCTCATTTTGACTGCCTCCAGAAGTTAGATCAGATGGCAAATTGGATTTGGTGCTAGGTCTTTCCCTTTAGGTTTTACCCCAACAATGTTTTCATTAGTTTCGCTCACTCTCGAAATCAAGCATTTTACAGCAGGTTGGAGCAGCCTGTATCTCAGCACAGGAATAAGGTAGGGAAGAATTCTAAGGCTCATTTTGACTGCCTCCAGAAGTTAGATCAGATGGCAAATTGGATTTGGTGCTAGGTCTTTCCCTTTAGGTTTTACCCCAACAATGTTTTCATTAGTTTCGCTCACTCTCGAAATCAAGCATTTTACAGCAGGTTGGAGCAGCCTGTATCTCAGCACAGGAATAAGGTAGGGAAGAATTCTAAGGCTCATTTTGACTGCCTCCAGAAGTTAGATCAGATGGCAAATTGGATTTGGTGCTAGGTCTTTCCCTTTAGGTTTTACCCCAACAATGTTTTCATTAGTTTCGCTCACTCTCGAAATCAAGCATTTTACAGCAGGTTGGAGCAGCCTGTATCTCAGCACAGGAATAAGGTAGGGAAGAATTCTAAGGCTCATTTTGACTGCCTCCAGAAGTTAGATCAGATGGCAAATTGGATTTGGTGCTAGGTCTTTCCCTTTAGGTTTTACCCCAACAATGTTTTCATTAGTTTCGCTCACTCTCGAAATCAAGCATTTTACAGCAGGTTGGAGCAGCCTGTATCTCAGCACAGGAATAAGGTAGGGAAGAATTCTAAGGCTCATTTTGACTGCCTCCAGAAGTTAGATCAGATGGCAAATTGGATTTGGTGCTAGGTCTTTCCCTTTAGGTTTTACCCCAACAATGTTTTCATTAGTTTCGCTCACTCTCGAAATCAAGCATTTTACAGCAGGTTGGAGCAGCCTGTATCTCAGCACAGGAATAAGGTAGGGAAGAATTCTAAGGCTCATTTTGACTGCCTCCAGAAGTTAGATCAGATGGCAAATTGGATTTGGTGCTAGGTCTTTCCCTTTAGGTTTTACCCCAACAATGTTTTCATTAGTTTCGCTCACTCTCGAAATCAAGCATTTTACAGCAGGTTGGAGCAGCCTGTATCTCAGCACAGGAATAAGGTAGGGAAGAATTCTAAGGCTCATTTTGACTGCCTCCAGAAGTTAGATCAGATGGCAAATTGGATTTGGTGCTAGGTCTTTCCCTTTAGGTTTTACCCCAACAATGTTTTCATTAGTTTCGCTCACTCTCGAAATCAAGCATTTTACAGCAGGTTGGAGCAGCCTGTATCTCAGCACAGGAATAAGGTAGGGAAGAATTCTAAGGCTCATTTTGACTGCCTCCAGAAGTTAGATCAGATGGCAAATTGGATTTGGTGCTAGGTCTTTCCCTTTAGGTTTTACCCCAACAATGTTTTCATTAGTTTCGCTCACTCTCGAAATCAAGCATTTTACAGCAGGTTGGAGCAGCCTGTATCTCAGCACAGGAATAAGGTAGGGAAGAATTCTAAGGCTCATTTTGACTGCCTCCAGAAGTTAGATCAGATGGCAAATTGGATTTGGTGCTAGGTCTTTCCCTTTAGGTTTTACCCCAACAATGTTTTCATTAGTTTCGCTCACTCTCGAAATCAAGCATTTTACAGCAGGTTGGAGCAGCCTGTATCTCAGCACAGGAATAAGGTAGGGAAGAATTCTAAGGCTCATTTTGACTGCCTCCAGAAGTTAGATCAGATGGCAAATTGGATTTGGTGCTAGGTCTTTCCCTTTAGGTTTTACCCCAACAATGTTTTCATTAGTTTCGCTCACTCTCGAAATCAAGCATTTTACAGCAGGTTGGAGCAGCCTGTATCTCAGCACAGGAATAAGGTAGGGAAGAATTCTAAGGCTCATTTTGACTGCCTCCAGAAGTTAGATCAGATGGCAAATTGGATTTGGTGCTAGGTCTTTCCCTTTAGGTTTTACCCCAACAATGTTTTCATTAGTTTCGCTCACTCTCGAAATCAAGCATTTTACAGCAGGTTGGAGCAGCCTGTATCTCAGCACAGGAATAAGGTAGGGAAGAATTCTAAGGCTCATTTTGACTGCCTCCAGAAGTTAGATCAGATGGCAAATTGGATTTGGTGCTAGGTCTTTCCCTTTAGGTTTTACCCCAACAATGTTTTCATTAGTTTCGCTCACTCTCGAAATCAAGCATTTTACAGCAGGTTGGAGCAGCCTGTATCTCAGCACAGGAATAAGGTAGGGAAGAATTCTAAGGCTCATTTTGACTGCCTCCAGAAGTTAGATCAGATGGCAAATTGGATTTGGTGCTAGGTCTTTCCCTTTAGGTTTTACCCCAACAATGTTTTCATTAGTTTCGCTCACTCTCGAAATCAAGCATTTTACAGCAGGTTGGAGCAGCCTGTATCTCAGCACAGGAATAAGGTAGGGAAGAATTCTAAGGCTCATTTTGACTGCCTCCAGAAGTTAGATCAGATGGCAAATTGGATTTGGTGCTAGGTCTTTCCCTTTAGGTTTTACCCCAACAATGTTTTCATTAGTTTCGCTCACTCTCGAAATCAAGCATTTTACAGCAGGTTGGAGCAGCCTGTATCTCAGCACAGGAATAAGGTAGGGAAGAATTCTAAGGCTCATTTTGACTGCCTCCAGAAGTTAGATCAGATGGCAAATTGGATTTGGTGCTAGGTCTTTCCCTTTAGGTTTTACCCCAACAATGTTTTCATTAGTTTCGCTCACTCTCGAAATCAAGCATTTTACAGCAGGTTGGAGCAGCCTGTATCTCAGCACAGGAATAAGGTAGGGAAGAATTCTAAGGCTCATTTTGACTGCCTCCAGAAGTTAGATCAGATGGCAAATTGGATTTGGTGCTAGGTCTTTCCCTTTAGGTTTTACCCCAACAATGTTTTCATTAGTTTCGCTCACTCTCGAAATCAAGCATTTTACAGCAGGTTGGAGCAGCCTGTATCTCAGCACAGGAATAAGGTAGGGAAGAATTCTAAGGCTCATTTTGACTGCCTCCAGAAGTTAGATCAGATGGCAAATTGGATTTGGTGCTAGGTCTTTCCCTTTAGGTTTTACCCCAACAATGTTTTCATTAGTTTCGCTCACTCTCGAAATCAAGCATTTTACAGCAGGTTGGAGCAGCCTGTATCTCAGCACAGGAATAAGGTAGGGAAGAATTCTAAGGCTCATTTTGACTGCCTCCAGAAGTTAGATCAGATGGCAAATTGGATTTGGTGCTAGGTCTTTCCCTTTAGGTTTTACCCCAACAATGTTTTCATTAGTTTCGCTCACTCTCGAAATCAAGCATTTTACAGCAGGTTGGAGCAGCCTGTATCTCAGCACAGGAATAAGGTAGGGAAGAATTCTAAGGCTCATTTTGACTGCCTCCAGAAGTTAGATCAGATGGCAAATTGGATTTGGTGCTAGGTCTTTCCCTTTAGGTTTTACCCCAACAATGTTTTCATTAGTTTCGCTCACTCTCGAAATCAAGCATTTTACAGCAGGTTGGAGCAGCCTGTATCTCAGCACAGGAATAAGGTAGGGAAGAATTCTAAGGCTCATTTTGACTGCCTCCAGAAGTTAGATCAGATGGCAAATTGGATTTGGTGCTAGGTCTTTCCCTTTAGGTTTTACCCCAACAATGTTTTCATTAGTTTCGCTCACTCTCGAAATCAAGCATTTTACAGCAGGTTGGAGCAGCCTGTATCTCAGCACAGGAATAAGGTAGGGAAGAATTCTAAGGCTCATTTTGACTGCCTCCAGAAGTTAGATCAGATGGCAAATTGGATTTGGTGCTAGGTCTTTCCCTTTAGGTTTTACCCCAACAATGTTTTCATTAGTTTCGCTCACTCTCGAAATCAAGCATTTTACAGCAGGTTGGAGCAGCCTGTATCTCAGCACAGGAATAAGGTAGGGAAGAATTCTAAGGCTCATTTTGACTGCCTCCAGAAGTTAGATCAGATGGCAAATTGGATTTGGTGCTAGGTCTTTCCCTTTAGGTTTTACCCCAACAATGTTTTCATTAGTTTCGCTCACTCTCGAAATCAAGCATTTTACAGCAGGTTGGAGCAGCCTGTATCTCAGCACAGGAATAAGGTAGGGAAGAATTCTAAGGCTCATTTTGACTGCCTCCAGAAGTTAGATCAGATGGCAAATTGGATTTGGTGCTAGGTCTTTCCCTTTAGGTTTTACCCCAACAATGTTTTCATTAGTTTCGCTCACTCTCGAAATCAAGCATTTTACAGCAGGTTGGAGCAGCCTGTATCTCAGCACAGGAATAAGGTAGGGAAGAATTCTAAGGCTCATTTTGACTGCCTCCAGAAGTTAGATCAGATGGCAAATTGGATTTGGTGCTAGGTCTTTCCCTTTAGGTTTTACCCCAACAATGTTTTCATTAGTTTCGCTCACTCTCGAAATCAAGCATTTTACAGCAGGTTGGAGCAGCCTGTATCTCAGCACAGGAATAAGGTAGGGAAGAATTCTAAGGCTCATTTTGACTGCCTCCAGAAGTTAGATCAGATGGCAAATTGGATTTGGTGCTAGGTCTTTCCCTTTAGGTTTTACCCCAACAATGTTTTCATTAGTTTCGCTCACTCTCGAAATCAAGCATTTTACAGCAGGTTGGAGCAGCCTGTATCTCAGCACAGGAATAAGGTAGGGAAGAATTCTAAGGCTCATTTTGACTGCCTCCAGAAGTTAGATCAGATGGCAAATTGGATTTGGTGCTAGGTCTTTCCCTTTAGGTTTTACCCCAACAATGTTTTCATTAGTTTCGCTCACTCTCGAAATCAAGCATTTTACAGCAGGTTGGAGCAGCCTGTATCTCAGCACAGGAATAAGGTAGGGAAGAATTCTAAGGCTCATTTTGACTGCCTCCAGAAGTTAGATCAGATGGCAAATTGGATTTGGTGCTAGGTCTTTCCCTTTAGGTTTTACCCCAACAATGTTTTCATTAGTTTCGCTCACTCTCGAAATCAAGCATTTTACAGCAGGTTGGAGCAGCCTGTATCTCAGCACAGGAATAAGGTAGGGAAGAATTCTAAGGCTCATTTTGACTGCCTCCAGAAGTTAGATCAGATGGCAAATTGGATTTGGTGTCTAGGTCTTTCCCTTTAGGTTTTACCCCAACAATGTTTTCATTAGTTTCGCTCACTCTCGAAATCAAGCATTTTACAGCAGGTTGGAGCAGCCTGTATCTCAGCACAGGAATAAGGTAGGGAAGAATTCTAAGGCTCATTTTGACTGCCTCCAGAAGTTAGATCAGATGGCAAATTGGATTTGGTGCTAGGTCTTTCCCTTTAGGTTTTACCCCAACAATGTTTTCATTAGTTTCGCTCACTCTCGAAATCAAGCATTTTACAGCAGGTTGGAGCAGCCTGTATCTCAGCACAGGAATAAGGTAGGGAAGAATTCTAAGGCTCATTTTGACTGCCTCCAGAAGTTAGATCAGATGGCAAATTGGATTTGGTGCTAGGTCTTTCCCTTTAGGTTTTACCCCAACAATGTTTTCATTAGTTTCGCTCACTCTCGAAATCAAGCATTTTACAGCAGGTTGGAGCAGCCTGTATCTCAGCACAGGAATAAGGTAGGGAAGAATTCTAAGGCTCATTTTGACTGCCTCCAGAAGTTAGATCAGATGGCAAATTGGATTTGGTGCTAGGTCTTTCCCTTTAGGTTTTACCCCAACAATGTTTTCATTAGTTTCGCTCACTCTCGAAATCAAGCATTTTACAGCAGGTTGGAGCAGCCTGTATCTCAGCACAGGAATAAGGTAGGGAAGAATTCTAAGGCTCATTTTGACTGCCTCCAGAAGTTAGATCAGATGGCAAATTGGATTTGGTGCTAGGTCTTTCCCTTTAGGTTTTACCCCAACAATGTTTTCATTAGTTTCGCTCACTCTCGAAATCAAGCATTTTACAGCAGGTTGGAGCAGCCTGTATCTCAGCACAGGAATAAGGTAGGGAAGAATTCTAAGGCTCATTTTGACTGCCTCCAGAAGTTAGATCAGATGGCAAATTGGATTTGGTGCTAGGTCTTTCCCTTTAGGTTTTACCCCAACAATGTTTTCATTAGTTTCGCTCACTCTCGAAATCAAGCATTTTACAGCAGGTTGGAGCAGCCTGTATCTCAGCACAGGAATAAGGTAGGGAAGAATTCTAAGGCTCATTTTGACTGCCTCCAGAAGTTAGATCAGATGGCAAATTGGATTTGGTGCTAGGTCTTTCCCTTTAGGTTTTACCCCAACAATGTTTTCATTAGTTTCGCTCACTCTCGAAATCAAGCATTTTACAGCAGGTTGGAGCAGCCTGTATCTCAGCACAGGAATAAGGTAGGGAAGAATTCTAAGGCTCATTTTGACTGCCTCCAGAAGTTAGATCAGATGGCAAATTGGATTTGGTGCTAGGTCTTTCCCTTTAGGTTTTACCCCAACAATGTTTTCATTAGTTTCGCTCACTCTCGAAATCAAGCATTTTACAGCAGGTTGGAGCAGCCTGTATCTCAGCACAGGAATAAGGTAGGGAAGAATTCTAAGGCTCATTTTGACTGCCTCCAGAAGTTAGATCAGATGGCAAATTGGATTTGGTGCTAGGTCTTTCCCTTTAGGTTTTACCCCAACAATGTTTTCATTAGTTTCGCTCACTCTCGAAATCAAGCATTTTACAGCAGGTTGGAGCAGCCTGTATCTCAGCACAGGAATAAGGTAGGGAAGAATTCTAAGGCTCATTTTGACTGCCTCCAGAAGTTAGATCAGATGGCAAATTGGATTTGGTGCTAGGTCTTTCCCTTTAGGTTTTACCCCAACAATGTTTTCATTAGTTTCGCTCACTCTCGAAATCAAGCATTTTACAGCAGGTTGGAGCAGCCTGTATCTCAGCACAGGAATAAGGTAGGGAAGAATTCTAAGGCTCATTTTGACTGCCTCCAGAAGTTAGATCAGATGGCAAATTGGATTTGGTGCTAGGTCTTTCCCTTTAGGTTTTACCCCAACAATGTTTTCATTAGTTTCGCTCACTCTCGAAATCAAGCATTTTACAGCAGGTTGGAGCAGCCTGTATCTCAGCACAGGAATAAGGTAGGGAAGAATTCTAAGGCTCATTTTGACTGCCTCCAGAAGTTAGATCAGATGGCAAATTGGATTTGGTGCTAGGTCTTTCCCTTTAGGTTTTTACCCCAACAATGTTTTCATTAGTTTCGCTCACTCTCGAAATCAAGCATTTTACAGCAGGTTGGAGCAGCCTGTATCTCAGCACAGGAATAAGGTAGGGAAGAATTCTAAGGATCATTTTGACTGCCTCCAGAAGTTAGATCAGATGGCAAATTGGATTTGGGTGCTAGGTCTTTCCCTTTAGGTTTTACCCCAACAATGTTTTCATTAGTTTCGCTCACTCTCGAAATCAAGCATTTTACAGCAGGTTGGAGCAGCCTGTATCTCAGCACAGGAATAAGGTAGGGAAGAATTCTAAGGCTCATTTTGACTGCCTCCAGAAGTTAGATCAGATGGCAAATTGGATTTGGTGCTAGGTCTTTCCCTTTAGGTTTTTACCCCCAACAATGTTTTCATTAGTTTCGCTCACTCTCGAAATCAAGCATTTTACAGCAGGTTGGAGCAGCCTGTATCTCAGCACAGGAATAAGGTAGGGAAGAATTCTAAGGGCTCATTTTGACTGCCTCCAGAAGTTTAGATCAGATGGCAAATTGGATTTGGTGCTAGGTCTTTCCCTTTAGGTTTTTACCGCCAACAATGTTTTCATTAGTTTCGCTCACTCTCGAAATCAAGCATTTTACAGCAGGTTGGAGCAGCCTGTATCTCAGCACAGGAATAAGGTAGGGAAGAATTTCTAAGGCTCATTTTGACTGCCTCCAGAAGTTAGATCAGATGGCAAATTGGATTTGTGCTAGGTCTTTCCCTTTAGGTTTTACCCCAACAATGTTTTCATTAGTTTCGCTCACTCTCGAAATCAAGCATTTTACAGCAGGTTGGAGCAGCCTGTATCTCAGCACAGGAATAAGGTAGGGAAGAATTCTAAGGATCATTTTGACTGCCTCCAGAAGTTAGATCAGATGGCAAATTGGATTTGGTGCTAGGTCTTTCCCTTTAGGTTTTACCCCAACAATGTTTTCATTAGTTTCGCTCACTCTCGAAATCAAAGCATTTTACAGCAGGTTGGAGCAGCCTGTATCTCAGCACAGGAATAAGGTAGGGAAGAATTCTAAGGCTCATTTTGACTGCCTCCAGAAGTTAGATCAGATGGCAAATTGGATTTGGTGCTAGGTCTTTCCCTTTAGGTTTTACCCCAACAATGTTTTCATTAGTTTCGCTCACTCTCGACATCAAGCATTTTACAGCAGGTTGGAGCAGCCTGTATCTCAGCCACAGGAATATAGGTAGGGAAGAATTCTAAGGCTCATTTTGACTGCCTCCAGAAGTTAGATCAGATGGCAAATTGGATTTGGTGCTAGGTCTTTCCCTTTAGGTTTTTACCCCAACAATGTTTTCATTAGTTTCGCTCACTCTCGAAATCAAGCATTTTACAGCAGGTTGGAGCAGCCTGTATCTCAGCACAGGAATAAGGTAGGGAAGAAATTCTAAGGCTCATTTTGACTGCCTCCAGAAGTTAGATCAGATGGCAAATTGGATTTGGTGCTAGGTCTTTCCCTTTAGGTTTTACCCCAACAATGTTTTCATTAGTTTCGCTCACTCTCGAAATCAAGCATTTTACAGCAGGTTGGAGCAGCCTGTATCTCAGCACAGGAATAAGGTAGGGAAGAATTCTAAGGATCATTTTGACTGCCTCCAGAAGTTAGATCAGATGGCAAATTGGATTTGGTGCTAGGTCTTTCCCTTTAGGTTTTACCCCAACAATGTTTTCATTAGTTTCGCTCACTCTCGAAATCAAGCATTTTACAGCAGGTTGGAGCAGCCTGTATCTCAGCACAGGATAAGGTAGGGAAGAATTCTAAGGCTCATTTTGACTGCCTCCAGAAGTTAGATCAGATGGCAAATTGGATTTGGTGCTAGGTCTTTCCCTTTAGGTTTTACCCCAACAATGTTTTCATTAGTTTCGCTCACTCTCGAAATCAAGCATTTTACAGCAGGTTGGAGCAGCCTGTATCTCAGCACAGGAATAAGGTAGGGAAGAATTCTAAGGCTCATTTTGACTGCCTCCAGAAGTTAGATCAGATGGCAAATTGGATTTGGTGCTAGGTCTTTCCCTTTAGGTTTTACCCCAACAATGTTTTCATTAGTTTCGCTCACTCTCGAAATCAAGCATTTTACAGCAGGTTGGAGCAGCCTGTATCTCAGCACAGGAATAAGGTAGGGAAGAATTCTAAGGCTCATTTTGACTGCCTCCAGAAGTTAGATCAGATGGCAAATTGGATTTGGTGCTAGGTCTTTCCCTTTAGGTTTTACCCCAACAATGTTTTCATTAGTTTCGCTCACTCTCGAAATCAAGCATTTTACAGCAGGTTGGAGCAGCCTGTATCTCAGCACAGGAATAAGGTAGGGAAGAATTCTAAGGCTCATTTTGACTGCCTCCAGAAGTTAGATCAGATGGCAAATTGGATTTGGTGCTAGGTCTTTCCCTTTAGGTTTTACCCCAACAATGTTTTCATTAGTTTCGCTCACTCTCGAAATCAAGCATTTTACAGCAGGTTGGAGCAGCCTGTATCTCAGCACAGGAATAAGGTAGGGAAGAATTCTAAGGCTCATTTTGACTGCCTCCAGAAGTTAGATCAGATGGCAAATTGGATTTGGTGCTAGGTCTTTCCCTTTAGGTTTTACCCCAACAATGTTTTCATTAGTTTCGCTCACTCTCGAAATCAAGCATTTTACAGCAGGTTGGAGCAGCCTGTATCTCAGCACAGGAATAAGGTAGGGAAGAATTCTAAGGCTCATTTTGACTGCCTCCAGAAGTTAGATCAGATGGCAAATTGGATTTGGTGCTAGGTCTTTCCCTTTAGGTTTTACCCCAACAATGTTTTCATTAGTTTCGCTCACTCTCGAAATCAAGCATTTTACAGCAGGTTGGAGCAGCCTGTATCTCAGCACAGGAATAAGGTAGGGAAGAATTCTAAGGCTCATTTTGACTGCCTCCAGAAGTTAGATCAGATGGCAAATTGGATTTGGTGCTAGGTCTTTCCCTTTAGGTTTTACCCCAACAATGTTTTCATTAGTTTCGCTCACTCTCGAAATCAAGCATTTTACAGCAGGTTGGAGCAGCCTGTATCTCAGCACAGGAATAAGGTAGGGAAGAATTCTAAGGCTCATTTTGACTGCCTCCAGAAGTTAGATCAGATGGCAAATTGGATTTGGTGCTAGGTCTTTCCCTTTAGGTTTTACCCCAACAATGTTTTCATTAGTTTCGCTCACTCTCGAAATCAAGCATTTTACAGCAGGTTGGAGCAGCCTGTATCTCAGCACAGGAATAAGGTAGGGAAGAATTCTAAGGCTCATTTTGACTGCCTCCAGAAGTTAGATCAGATGGCAAATTGGATTTGGTGCTAGGTCTTTCCCTTTAGGTTTTACCCCAACAATGTTTTCATTAGTTTCGCTCACTCTCGAAATCAAGCATTTTACAGCAGGTTGGAGCAGCCTGTATCTCAGCACAGGAATAAGGTAGGGAAGAATTCTAAGGCTCATTTTGACTGCCTCCAGAAGTTAGATCAGATGGCAAATTGGATTTGGTGCTAGGTCTTTCCCTTTAGGTTTTACCCCAACAATGTTTTCATTAGTTTCGCTCACTCTCGAAATCAAGCATTTTACAGCAGGTTGGAGCAGCCTGTATCTCAGCACAGGAATAAGGTAGGGAAGAATTCTAAGGCTCATTTTGACTGCCTCCAGAAGTTAGATCAGATGGCAAATTGGATTTGGTGCTAGGTCTTTCCCTTTAGGTTTTACCCCAACAATGTTTTCATTAGTTTCGCTCACTCTCGAAATCAAGCATTTTACAGCAGGTTGGAGCAGCCTGTATCTCAGCACAGGAATAAGGTAGGGAAGAATTCTAAGGCTCATTTTGACTGCCTCCAGAAGTTAGATCAGATGGCAAATTGGATTTGGTGCTAGGTCTTTCCCTTTAGGTTTTACCCCAACAATGTTTTCATTAGTTTCGCTCACTCTCGAAATCAAGCATTTTACAGCAGGTTGGAGCAGCCTGTATCTCAGCACAGGAATAAGGTAGGGAAGAATTCTAAGGCTCATTTTGACTGCCTCCAGAAGTTAGATCAGATGGCAAATTGGATTTGGTGCTAGGTCTTTCCCTTTAGGTTTTACCCCAACAATGTTTTCATTAGTTTCGCTCACTCTCGAAATCAAGCATTTTACAGCAGGTTGGAGCAGCCTGTATCTCAGCACAGGAATAAGGTAGGGAAGAATTCTAAGGATCATTTTGACTGCCTCCAGAAGTTAGATCAGATGGCAAATTGGATTTGGTGCTAGGTCTTTCCCTTTAGGTTTTACCCCAACAATGTTTTCATTAGTTTCGCTCACTCTCGAAATCAAGCATTTTACAGCAGGTTGGAGCAGCCTGTATCTCAGCACAGGAATAAGGTAGGGAAGAATTCTAAGGCTCATTTTGACTGCCTCCAGAAGTTAGATCAGATGGCAAATTGGATTTGGTGCTAGGTCTTTCCCTTTAGGTTTTACCCCAACAATGTTTTCATTAGTTTCGCTCACTCTCGAAATCAAGCATTTTACAGCAGGTTGGAGCAGCCTGTATCTCAGCACAGGAATAAGGTAGGGAAGAATTCTAAGGCTCATTTTGACTGCCTCCAGAAGTTAGATCAGATGGCAAATTGGATTTGGTGCTAGGTCTTTCCCTTTAGGTTTTACCCCAACAATGTTTTCATTAGTTTCGCTCACTCTCGAAATCAAGCATTTTACAGCAGGTTGGAGCAGCCTGTATCTCAGCACAGGAATAAGGTAGGGAAGAATTCTAAGGCTCATTTTGACTGCCTCCAGAAGTTAGATCAGATGGCAAATTGGATTTGGTGCTAGGTCTTTCCCTTTAGGTTTTACCCCAACAATGTTTTCATTAGTTTCGCTCACTCTCGAAATCAAGCATTTTACAGCAGGTTGGAGCAGCCTGTATCTCAGCACAGGAATAAGGTAGGGAAGAATTCTAAGGCTCATTTTGACTGCCTCCAGAAGTTAGATCAGATGGCAAATTGGATTTGGTGCTAGGTCTTTCCCTTTAGGTTTTACCCCAACAATGTTTTCATTAGTTTCGCTCACTCTCGAAATCAAGCATTTTACAGCAGGTTGGAGCAGCCTGTATCTCAGCACAGGAATAAGGTAGGGAAGAATTCTAAGGCTCATTTTGACTGCCTCCAGAAGTTAGATCAGATGGCAAATTGGATTTGGTGCTAGGTCTTTCCCTTTAGGTTTTACCCCAACAATGTTTTCATTAGTTTCGCTCACTCTCGAAATCAAGCATTTTACAGCAGGTTGGAGCAGCCTGTATCTCAGCACAGGAATAAGGTAGGGAAGAATTCTAAGGCTCATTTTGACTGCCTCCAGAAGTTAGATCAGATGGCAAATTGGATTTGGTGCTAGGTCTTTCCCTTTAGGTTTTACCCCAACAATGTTTTCATTAGTTTCGCTCACTCTCGAAATCAAGCATTTTACAGCAGGTTGGAGCAGCCTGTATCTCAGCACAGGAATAAGGTAGGGAAGAATTCTAAGGCTCATTTTGACTGCCTCCAGAAGTTAGATCAGATGGCAAATTGGATTTGGTGCTAGGTCTTTCCCTTTAGGTTTTACCCCAACAATGTTTTCATTAGTTTCGCTCACTCTCGAAATCAAGCATTTTACAGCAGGTTGGAGCAGCCTGTATCTCAGCACAGGAATAAGGTAGGGAAGAATTCTAAGGCTCATTTTGACTGCCTCCAGAAGTTAGATCAGATGGCAAATTGGATTTGGTGCTAGGTCTTTCCCTTTAGGTTTTACCCCAACAATGTTTTCATTAGTTTCGCTCACTCTCGAAATCAAGCATTTTACAGCAGGTTGGAGCAGCCTGTATCTCAGCACAGGAATAAGGTAGGGAAGAATTCTAAGGCTCATTTTGACTGCCTCCAGAAGTTAGATCAGATGGCAAATTGGATTTGGTGCTAGGTCTTTCCCTTTAGGTTTTACCCCAACAATGTTTTCATTAGTTTCGCTCACTCTCGAAATCAAGCATTTTACAGCAGGTTGGAGCAGCCTGTATCTCAGCACAGGAATAAGGTAGGGAAGAATTCTAAGGCTCATTTTGACTGCCTCCAGAAGTTAGATCAGATGGCAAATTGGATTTGGTGCTAGGTCTTTCCCTTTAGGTTTTACCCCAACAATGTTTTCATTAGTTTCGCTCACTCTCGAAATCAAGCATTTTACAGCAGGTTGGAGCAGCCTGTATCTCAGCACAGGAATAAGGTAGGGAAGAATTCTAAGGCTCATTTTGACTGCCTCCAGAAGTTAGATCAGATGGCAAATTGGATTTGGTGCTAGGTCTTTCCCTTTAGGTTTTACCCCAACAATGTTTTCATTAGTTTCGCTCACTCTCGAAATCAAGCATTTTACAGCAGGTTGGAGCAGCCTGTATCTCAGCACAGGAATAAGGTAGGGAAGAATTCTAAGGCTCATTTTGACTGCCTCCAGAAGTTAGATCAGATGGCAAATTGGATTTGGTGCTAGGTCTTTCCCTTTAGGTTTTACCCCAACAATGTTTTCATTAGTTTCGCTCACTCTCGAAATCAAGCATTTTACAGCAGGTTGGAGCAGCCTGTATCTCAGCACAGGAATAAGGTAGGGAAGAATTCTAAGGCTCATTTTGACTGCCTCCAGAAGTTAGATCAGATGGCAAATTGGATTTGGTGCTAGGTCTTTCCCTTTAGGTTTTACCCCAACAATGTTTTCATTAGTTTCGCTCACTCTCGAAATCAAGCATTTTACAGCAGGTTGGAGCAGCCTGTATCTCAGCACAGGAATAAGGTAGGGAAGAATTCTAAGGCTCATTTTGACTGCCTCCAGAAGTTAGATCAGATGGCAAATTGGATTTGGTGCTAGGTCTTTCCCTTTAGGTTTTACCCCAACAATGTTTTCATTAGTTTCGCTCACTCTCGAAATCAAGCATTTTACAGCAGGTTGGAGCAGCCTGTATCTCAGCACAGGAATAAGGTAGGGAAGAATTCTAAGGCTCATTTTGACTGCCTCCAGAAGTTAGATCAGATGGCAAATTGGATTTGGTGCTAGGTCTTTCCCTTTAGGTTTTACCCCAACAATGTTTTCATTAGTTTCGCTCACTCTCGAAATCAAGCATTTTACAGCAGGTTGGAGCAGCCTGTATCTCAGCACAGGAATAAGGTAGGGAAGAATTCTAAGGCTCATTTTGACTGCCTCCAGAAGTTAGATCAGATGGCAAATTGGATTTGGTGCTAGGTCTTTCCCTTTAGGTTTTACCCCAACAATGTTTTCATTAGTTTCGCTCACTCTCGAAATCAAGCATTTTACAGCAGGTTGGAGCAGCCTGTATCTCAGCACAGGAATAAGGTAGGGAAGAATTCTAAGGCTCATTTTGACTGCCTCCAGAAGTTAGATCAGATGGCAAATTGGATTTGGTGCTAGGTCTTTCCCTTTAGGTTTTACCCCAACAATGTTTTCATTAGTTTCGCTCACTCTCGAAATCAAGCATTTTACAGCAGGTTGGAGCAGCCTGTATCTCAGCACAGGAATAAGGTAGGGAAGAATTCTAAGGCTCATTTTGACTGCCTCCAGAAGTTAGATCAGATGGCAAATTGGATTTGGTGCTAGGTCTTTCCCTTTAGGTTTTACCCCAACAATGTTTTCATTAGTTTCGCTCACTCTCGAAATCAAGCATTTTACAGCAGGTTGGAGCAGCCTGTATCTCAGCACAGGAATAAGGTAGGGAAGAATTCTAAGGCTCATTTTGACTGCCTCCAGAAGTTAGATCAGATGGCAAATTGGATTTGGTGCTAGGTCTTTCCCTTTAGGTTTTACCCCAACAATGTTTTCATTAGTTTCGCTCACTCTCGAAATCAAGCATTTTACAGCAGGTTGGAGCAGCCTGTATCTCAGCACAGGAATAAGGTAGGGAAGAATTCTAAGGCTCATTTTGACTGCCTCCAGAAGTTAGATCAGATGGCAAATTGGATTTGGTGCTAGGTCTTTCCCTTTAGGTTTTACCCCAACAATGTTTTCATTAGTTTCGCTCACTCTCGAAATCAAGCATTTTACAGCAGGTTGGAGCAGCCTGTATCTCAGCACAGGAATAAGGTAGGGAAGAATTCTAAGGCTCATTTTGACTGCCTCCAGAAGTTAGATCAGATGGCAAATTGGATTTGGTGCTAGGTCTTTCCCTTTAGGTTTTACCCCAACAATGTTTTCATTAGTTTCGCTCACTCTCGAAATCAAGCATTTTACAGCAGGTTGGAGCAGCCTGTATCTCAGCACAGGAATAAGGTAGGGAAGAATTCTAAGGCTCATTTTGACTGCCTCCAGAAGTTAGATCAGATGGCAAATTGGATTTGGTGCTAGGTCTTTCCCTTTAGGTTTTACCCCAACAATGTTTTCATTAGTTTCGCTCACTCTCGAAATCAAGCATTTTACAGCAGGTTGGAGCAGCCTGTATCTCAGCACAGGAATAAGGTAGGGAAGAATTCTAAGGCTCATTTTGACTGCCTCCAGAAGTTAGATCAGATGGCAAATTGGATTTGGTGCTAGGTCTTTCCCTTTAGGTTTTACCCCAACAATGTTTTCATTAGTTTCGCTCACTCTCGAAATCAAGCATTTTACAGCAGGTTGGAGCAGCCTGTATCTCAGCACAGGAATAAGGTAGGGAAGAATTCTAAGGCTCATTTTGACTGCCTCCAGAAGTTAGATCAGATGGCAAATTGGATTTGGTGCTAGGTCTTTCCCTTTAGGTTTTACCCCAACAATGTTTTCATTAGTTTCGCTCACTCTCGAAATCAAGCATTTTACAGCAGGTTGGAGCAGCCTGTATCTCAGCACAGGAATAAGGTAGGGAAGAATTCTAAGGCTCATTTTGACTGCCTCCAGAAGTTAGATCAGATGGCAAATTGGATTTGGTGCTAGGTCTTTCCCTTTAGGTTTTACCCCAACAATGTTTTCATTAGTTTCGCTCACTCTCGAAATCAAGCATTTTACAGCAGGTTGGAGCAGCCTGTATCTCAGCACAGGAATAAGGTAGGGAAGAATTCTAAGGCTCATTTTGACTGCCTCCAGAAGTTAGATCAGATGGCAAATTGGATTTGGTGCTAGGTCTTTCCCTTTAGGTTTTACCCCAACAATGTTTTCATTAGTTTCGCTCACTCTCGAAATCAAGCATTTTACAGCAGGTTGGAGCAGCCTGTATCTCAGCACAGGAATAAGGTAGGGAAGAATTCTAAGGCTCATTTTGACTGCCTCCAGAAGTTAGATCAGATGGCAAATTGGATTTGGTGCTAGGTCTTTCCCTTTAGGTTTTACCCCAACAATGTTTTCATTAGTTTCGCTCACTCTCGAAATCAAGCATTTTACAGCAGGTTGGAGCAGCCTGTATCTCAGCACAGGAATAAGGTAGGGAAGAATTCTAAGGCTCATTTTGACTGCCTCCAGAAGTTAGATCAGATGGCAAATTGGATTTGGTGCTAGGTCTTTCCCTTTAGGTTTTACCCCAACAATGTTTTCATTAGTTTCGCTCACTCTCGAAATCAAGCATTTTACAGCAGGTTGGAGCAGCCTGTATCTCAGCACAGGAATAAGGTAGGGAAGAATTCTAAGGCTCATTTTGACTGCCTCCAGAAGTTAGATCAGATGGCAAATTGGATTTGGTGCTAGGTCTTTCCCTTTAGGTTTTACCCCAACAATGTTTTCATTAGTTTCGCTCACTCTCGAAATCAAGCATTTTACAGCAGGTTGGAGCAGCCTGTATCTCAGCACAGGAATAAGGTAGGGAAGAATTCTAAGGCTCATTTTGACTGCCTCCAGAAGTTAGATCAGATGGCAAATTGGATTTGGTGCTAGGTCTTTCCCTTTAGGTTTTACCCCAACAATGTTTTCATTAGTTTCGCTCACTCTCGAAATCAAGCATTTTACAGCAGGTTGGAGCAGCCTGTATCTCAGCACAGGAATAAGGTAGGGAAGAATTCTAAGGCTCATTTTGACTGCCTCCAGAAGTTAGATCAGATGGCAAATTGGATTTGGTGCTAGGTCTTTCCCTTTAGGTTTTACCCCAACAATGTTTTCATTAGTTTCGCTCACTCTCGAAATCAAGCATTTTACAGCAGGTTGGAGCAGCCTGTATCTCAGCACAGGAATAAGGTAGGGAAGAATTCTAAGGCTCATTTTGACTGCCTCCAGAAGTTAGATCAGATGGCAAATTGGATTTGGTGCTAGGTCTTTCCCTTTAGGTTTTACCCCAACAATGTTTTCATTAGTTTCGCTCACTCTCGAAATCAAGCATTTTACAGCAGGTTGGAGCAGCCTGTATCTCAGCACAGGAATAAGGTAGGGAAGAATTCTAAGGCTCATTTTGACTGCCTCCAGAAGTTAGATCAGATGGCAAATTGGATTTGGTGCTAGGTCTTTCCCTTTAGGTTTTACCCCAACAATGTTTTCATTAGTTTCGCTCACTCTCGAAATCAAGCATTTTACAGCAGGTTGGAGCAGCCTGTATCTCAGCACAGGAATAAGGTAGGGAAGAATTCTAAGGCTCATTTTGACTGCCTCCAGAAGTTAGATCAGATGGCAAATTGGATTTGGTGCTAGGTCTTTCCCTTTAGGTTTTACCCCAACAATGTTTTCATTAGTTTCGCTCACTCTCGAAATCAAGCATTTTACAGCAGGTTGGAGCAGCCTGTATCTCAGCACAGGAATAAGGTAGGGAAGAATTCTAAGGCTCATTTTGACTGCCTCCAGAAGTTAGATCAGATGGCAAATTGGATTTGGTGCTAGGTCTTTCCCTTTAGGTTTTACCCCAACAATGTTTTCATTAGTTTCGCTCACTCTCGAAATCAAGCATTTTACAGCAGGTTGGAGCAGCCTGTATCTCAGCACAGGAATAAGGTAGGGAAGAATTCTAAGGCTCATTTTGACTGCCTCCAGAAGTTAGATCAGATGGCAAATTGGATTTGGTGCTAGGTCTTTCCCTTTAGGTTTTACCCCAACAATGTTTTCATTAGTTTCGCTCACTCTCGAAATCAAGCATTTTACAGCAGGTTGGAGCAGCCTGTATCTCAGCACAGGAATAAGGTAGGGAAGAATTCTAAGGCTCATTTTGACTGCCTCCAGAAGTTAGATCAGATGGCAAATTGGATTTGGTGCTAGGTCTTTCCCTTTAGGTTTTACCCCAACAATGTTTTCATTAGTTTCGCTCACTCTCGAAATCAAGCATTTTACAGCAGGTTGGAGCAGCCTGTATCTCAGCACAGGAATAAGGTAGGGAAGAATTCTAAGGCTCATTTTGACTGCCTCCAGAAGTTAGATCAGATGGCAAATTGGATTTGGTGCTAGGTCTTTCCCTTTAGGTTTTACCCCAACAATGTTTTCATTAGTTTCGCTCACTCTCGAAATCAAGCATTTTACAGCAGGTTGGAGCAGCCTGTATCTCAGCACAGGAATAAGGTAGGGAAGAATTCTAAGGCTCATTTTGACTGCCTCCAGAAGTTAGATCAGATGGCAAATTGGATTTGGTGCTAGGTCTTTCCCTTTAGGTTTTACCCCAACAATGTTTTCATTAGTTTCGCTCACTCTCGAAATCAAGCATTTTACAGCAGGTTGGAGCAGCCTGTATCTCAGCACAGGAATAAGGTAGGGAAGAATTCTAAGGCTCATTTTGACTGCCTCCAGAAGTTAGATCAGATGGCAAATTGGATTTGGTGCTAGGTCTTTCCCTTTAGGTTTTACCCCAACAATGTTTTCATTAGTTTCGCTCACTCTCGAAATCAAGCATTTTACAGCAGGTTGGAGCAGCCTGTATCTCAGCACAGGAATAAGGTAGGGAAGAATTCTAAGGCTCATTTTGACTGCCTCCAGAAGTTAGATCAGATGGCAAATTGGATTTGGTGCTAGGTCTTTCCCTTTAGGTTTTACCCCAACAATGTTTTCATTAGTTTCGCTCACTCTCGAAATCAAGCATTTTACAGCAGGTTGGAGCAGCCTGTATCTCAGCACAGGAATAAGGTAGGGAAGAATTCTAAGGCTCATTTTGACTGCCTCCAGAAGTTAGATCAGATGGCAAATTGGATTTGGTGCTAGGTCTTTCCCTTTAGGTTTTACCCCAACAATGTTTTCATTAGTTTCGCTCACTCTCGAAATCAAGCATTTTACAGCAGGTTGGAGCAGCCTGTATCTCAGCACAGGAATAAGGTAGGGAAGAATTCTAAGGCTCATTTTGACTGCCTCCAGAAGTTAGATCAGATGGCAAATTGGATTTGGTGCTAGGTCTTTCCCTTTAGGTTTTACCCCAACAATGTTTTCATTAGTTTCGCTCACTCTCGAAATCAAGCATTTTACAGCAGGTTGGAGCAGCCTGTATCTCAGCACAGGAATAAGGTAGGGAAGAATTCTAAGGATCATTTTGACTGCCTCCAGAAGTTAGATCAGATGGCAAATTGGATTTGGTGCTAGGTCTTTCCCTTTAGGTTTTACCCCAACAATGTTTTCATTAGTTTCGCTCACTCTCGAAATCAAGCATTTTACAGCAGGTTGGAGCAGCCTGTATCTCAGCACAGGAATAAGGTAGGGAAGAATTCTAAGGCTCATTTTGACTGCCTCCAGAAGTTAGATCAGATGGCAAATTGGATTTGGTGCTAGGTCTTTCCCTTTAGGTTTTACCCCAACAATGTTTTCATTAGTTTCGCTCACTCTCGAAATCAAGCATTTTACAGCAGGTTGGAGCAGCCTGTATCTCAGCACAGGAATAAGGTAGGGAAGAATTCTAAGGCTCATTTTGACTGCCTCCAGAAGTTAGATCAGATGGCAAATTGGATTTGGTGCTAGGTCTTTCCCTTTAGGTTTTACCCCAACAATGTTTTCATTAGTTTCGCTCACTCTCGAAATCAAGCATTTTACAGCAGGTTGGAGCAGCCTGTATCTCAGCACAGGAATAAGGTAGGGAAGAATTCTAAGGCTCATTTTGACTGCCTCCAGAAGTTAGATCAGATGGCAAATTGGATTTGGTGCTAGGTCTTTCCCTTTAGGTTTTACCCCAACAATGTTTTCATTAGTTTCGCTCACTCTCGAAATCAAGCATTTTACAGCAGGTTGGAGCAGCCTGTATCTCAGCACAGGAATAAGGTAGGGAAGAATTCTAAGGCTCATTTTGACTGCCTCCAGAAGTTAGATCAGATGGCAAATTGGATTTGGTGCTAGGTCTTTCCCTTTAGGTTTTACCCCAACAATGTTTTCATTAGTTTCGCTCACTCTCGAAATCAAGCATTTTACAGCAGGTTGGAGCAGCCTGTATCTCAGCACAGGAATAAGGTAGGGAAGAATTCTAAGGCTCATTTTGACTGCCTCCAGAAGTTAGATCAGATGGCAAATTGGATTTGGTGCTAGGTCTTTCCCTTTAGGTTTTACCCCAACAATGTTTTCATTAGTTTCGCTCACTCTCGAAATCAAGCATTTTACAGCAGGTTGGAGCAGCCTGTATCTCAGCACAGGAATAAGGTAGGGAAGAATTCTAAGGCTCATTTTGACTGCCTCCAGAAGTTAGATCAGATGGCAAATTGGATTTGGTGCTAGGTCTTTCCCTTTAGGTTTTACCCCAACAATGTTTTCATTAGTTTCGCTCACTCTCGAAATCAAGCATTTTACAGCAGGTTGGAGCAGCCTGTATCTCAGCACAGGAATAAGGTAGGGAAGAATTCTAAGGCTCATTTTGACTGCCTCCAGAAGTTAGATCAGATGGCAAATTGGATTTGGTGCTAGGTCTTTCCCTTTAGGTTTTACCCCAACAATGTTTTCATTAGTTTCGCTCACTCTCGAAATCAAGCATTTTACAGCAGGTTGGAGCAGCCTGTATCTCAGCACAGGAATAAGGTAGGGAAGAATTCTAAGGCTCATTTTGACTGCCTCCAGAAGTTAGATCAGATGGCAAATTGGATTTGGTGCTAGGTCTTTCCCTTTAGGTTTTACCCCAACAATGTTTTCATTAGTTTCGCTCACTCTCGAAATCAAGCATTTTACAGCAGGTTGGAGCAGCCTGTATCTCAGCACAGGAATAAGGTAGGGAAGAATTCTAAGGCTCATTTTGACTGCCTCCAGAAGTTAGATCAGATGGCAAATTGGATTTGGTGCTAGGTCTTTCCCTTTAGGTTTTACCCCAACAATGTTTTCATTAGTTTCGCTCACTCTCGAAATCAAGCATTTTACAGCAGGTTGGAGCAGCCTGTATCTCAGCACAGGAATAAGGTAGGGAAGAATTCTAAGGCTCATTTTGACTGCCTCCAGAAGTTAGATCAGATGGCAAATTGGATTTGGTGCTAGGTCTTTCCCTTTAGGTTTTACCCCAACAATGTTTTCATTAGTTTCGCTCACTCTCGAAATCAAGCATTTTACAGCAGGTTGGAGCAGCCTGTATCTCAGCACAGGAATAAGGTAGGGAAGAATTCTAAGGCTCATTTTGACTGCCTCCAGAAGTTAGATCAGATGGCAAATTGGATTTGGTGCTAGGTCTTTCCCTTTAGGTTTTACCCCAACAATGTTTTCATTAGTTTCGCTCACTCTCGAAATCAAGCATTTTACAGCAGGTTGGAGCAGCCTGTATCTCAGCACAGGAATAAGGTAGGGAAGAATTCTAAGGCTCATTTTGACTGCCTCCAGAAGTTAGATCAGATGGCAAATTGGATTTGGTGCTAGGTCTTTCCCTTTAGGTTTTACCCCAACAATGTTTTCATTAGTTTCGCTCACTCTCGAAATCAAGCATTTTACAGCAGGTTGGAGCAGCCTGTATCTCAGCACAGGAATAAGGTAGGGAAGAATTCTAAGGCTCATTTTGACTGCCTCCAGAAGTTAGATCAGATGGCAAATTGGATTTGGTGCTAGGTCTTTCCCTTTAGGTTTTACCCCAACAATGTTTTCATTAGTTTCGCTCACTCTCGAAATCAAGCATTTTACAGCAGGTTGGAGCAGCCTGTATCTCAGCACAGGAATAAGGTAGGGAAGAATTCTAAGGCTCATTTTGACTGCCTCCAGAAGTTAGATCAGATGGCAAATTGGATTTGGTGCTAGGTCTTTCCCTTTAGGTTTTACCCCAACAATGTTTTCATTAGTTTCGCTCACTCTCGAAATCAAGCATTTTACAGCAGGTTGGAGCAGCCTGTATCTCAGCACAGGAATAAGGTAGGGAAGAATTCTAAGGCTCATTTTGACTGCCTCCAGAAGTTAGATCAGATGGCAAATTGGATTTGGTGCTAGGTCTTTCCCTTTAGGTTTTACCCCAACAATGTTTTCATTAGTTTCGCTCACTCTCGAAATCAAGCATTTTACAGCAGGTTGGAGCAGCCTGTATCTCAGCACAGGAATAAGGTAGGGAAGAATTCTAAGGCTCATTTTGACTGCCTCCAGAAGTTAGATCAGATGGCAAATTGGATTTGGTGCTAGGTCTTTCCCTTTAGGTTTTACCCCAACAATGTTTTCATTAGTTTCGCTCACTCTCGAAATCAAGCATTTTACAGCAGGTTGGAGCAGCCTGTATCTCAGCACAGGAATAAGGTAGGGAAGAATTCTAAGGCTCATTTTGACTGCCTCCAGAAGTTAGATCAGATGGCAAATTGGATTTGGTGCTAGGTCTTTCCCTTTAGGTTTTACCCCAACAATGTTTTCATTAGTTTCGCTCACTCTCGAAATCAAGCATTTTACAGCAGGTTGGAGCAGCCTGTATCTCAGCACAGGAATAAGGTAGGGAAGAATTCTAAGGCTCATTTTGACTGCCTCCAGAAGTTAGATCAGATGGCAAATTGGATTTGGTGCTAGGTCTTTCCCTTTAGGTTTTACCCCAACAATGTTTTCATTAGTTTCGCTCACTCTCGAAATCAAGCATTTTACAGCAGGTTGGAGCAGCCTGTATCTCAGCACAGGAATAAGGTAGGGAAGAATTCTAAGGCTCATTTTGACTGCCTCCAGAAGTTAGATCAGATGGCAAATTGGATTTGGTGCTAGGTCTTTCCCTTTAGGTTTTACCCCAACAATGTTTTCATTAGTTTCGCTCACTCTCGAAATCAAGCATTTTACAGCAGGTTGGAGCAGCCTGTATCTCAGCACAGGAATAAGGTAGGGAAGAATTCTAAGGCTCATTTTGACTGCCTCCAGAAGTTAGATCAGATGGCAAATTGGATTTGGTGCTAGGTCTTTCCCTTTAGGTTTTACCCCAACAATGTTTTCATTAGTTTCGCTCACTCTCGAAATCAAGCATTTTACAGCAGGTTGGAGCAGCCTGTATCTCAGCACAGGAATAAGGTAGGGAAGAATTCTAAGGCTCATTTTGACTGCCTCCAGAAGTTAGATCAGATGGCAAATTGGATTTGGTGCTAGGTCTTTCCCTTTAGGTTTTACCCCAACAATGTTTTCATTAGTTTCGCTCACTCTCGAAATCAAGCATTTTACAGCAGGTTGGAGCAGCCTGTATCTCAGCACAGGAATAAGGTAGGGAAGAATTCTAAGGCTCATTTTGACTGCCTCCAGAAGTTAGATCAGATGGCAAATTGGATTTGGTGCTAGGTCTTTCCCTTTAGGTTTTACCCCAACAATGTTTTCATTAGTTTCGCTCACTCTCGAAATCAAGCATTTTACAGCAGGTTGGAGCAGCCTGTATCTCAGCACAGGAATAAGGTAGGGAAGAATTCTAAGGCTCATTTTGACTGCCTCCAGAAGTTAGATCAGATGGCAAATTGGATTTGGTGCTAGGTCTTTCCCTTTAGGTTTTACCCCAACAATGTTTTCATTAGTTTCGCTCACTCTCGAAATCAAGCATTTTACAGCAGGTTGGAGCAGCCTGTATCTCAGCACAGGAATAAGGTAGGGAAGAATTCTAAGGCTCATTTTGACTGCCTCCAGAAGTTAGATCAGATGGCAAATTGGATTTGGTGCTAGGTCTTTCCCTTTAGGTTTTACCCCAACAATGTTTTCATTAGTTTCGCTCACTCTCGAAATCAAGCATTTTACAGCAGGTTGGAGCAGCCTGTATCTCAGCACAGGAATAAGGTAGGGAAGAATTCTAAGGCTCATTTTGACTGCCTCCAGAAGTTAGATCAGATGGCAAATTGGATTTGGTGCTAGGTCTTTCCCTTTAGGTTTTACCCCAACAATGTTTTCATTAGTTTCGCTCACTCTCGAAATCAAGCATTTTACAGCAGGTTGGAGCAGCCTGTATCTCAGCACAGGAATAAGGTAGGGAAGAATTCTAAGGCTCATTTTGACTGCCTCCAGAAGTTAGATCAGATGGCAAATTGGATTTGGTGCTAGGTCTTTCCCTTTAGGTTTTACCCCAACAATGTTTTCATTAGTTTCGCTCACTCTCGAAATCAAGCATTTTACAGCAGGTTGGAGCAGCCTGTATCTCAGCACAGGAATAAGGTAGGGAAGAATTCTAAGGCTCATTTTGACTGCCTCCAGAAGTTAGATCAGATGGCAAATTGGATTTGGTGCTAGGTCTTTCCCTTTAGGTTTTACCCCAACAATGTTTTCATTAGTTTCGCTCACTCTCGAAATCAAGCATTTTACAGCAGGTTGGAGCAGCCTGTATCTCAGCACAGGAATAAGGTAGGGAAGAATTCTAAGGCTCATTTTGACTGCCTCCAGAAGTTAGATCAGATGGCAAATTGGATTTGGTGCTAGGTCTTTCCCTTTAGGTTTTACCCCAACAATGTTTTCATTAGTTTCGCTCACTCTCGAAATCAAGCATTTTACAGCAGGTTGGAGCAGCCTGTATCTCAGCACAGGAATAAGGTAGGGAAGAATTCTAAGGCTCATTTTGACTGCCTCCAGAAGTTAGATCAGATGGCAAATTGGATTTGGTGCTAGGTCTTTCCCTTTAGGTTTTACCCCAACAATGTTTTCATTAGTTTCGCTCACTCTCGAAATCAAGCATTTTACAGCAGGTTGGAGCAGCCTGTATCTCAGCACAGGAATAAGGTAGGGAAGAATTCTAAGGCTCATTTTGACTGCCTCCAGAAGTTAGATCAGATGGCAAATTGGATTTGGTGCTAGGTCTTTCCCTTTAGGTTTTACCCCAACAATGTTTTCATTAGTTTCGCTCACTCTCGAAATCAAGCATTTTACAGCAGGTTGGAGCAGCCTGTATCTCAGCACAGGAATAAGGTAGGGAAGAATTCTAAGGCTCATTTTGACTGCCTCCAGAAGTTAGATCAGATGGCAAATTGGATTTGGTGCTAGGTCTTTCCCTTTAGGTTTTACCCCAACAATGTTTTCATTAGTTTCGCTCACTCTCGAAATCAAGCATTTTACAGCAGGTTGGAGCAGCCTGTATCTCAGCACAGGAATAAGGTAGGGAAGAATTCTAAGGCTCATTTTGACTGCCTCCAGAAGTTAGATCAGATGGCAAATTGGATTTGGTGCTAGGTCTTTCCCTTTAGGTTTTACCCCAACAATGTTTTCATTAGTTTCGCTCACTCTCGAAATCAAGCATTTTACAGCAGGTTGGAGCAGCCTGTATCTCAGCACAGGAATAAGGTAGGGAAGAATTCTAAGGCTCATTTTGACTGCCTCCAGAAGTTAGATCAGATGGCAAATTGGATTTGGTGCTAGGTCTTTCCCTTTAGGTTTTACCCCAACAATGTTTTCATTAGTTTCGCTCACTCTCGAAATCAAGCATTTTACAGCAGGTTGGAGCAGCCTGTATCTCAGCACAGGAATAAGGTAGGGAAGAATTCTAAGGCTCATTTTGACTGCCTCCAGAAGTTAGATCAGATGGCAAATTGGATTTGGTGCTAGGTCTTTCCCTTTAGGTTTTACCCCAACAATGTTTTCATTAGTTTCGCTCACTCTCGAAATCAAGCATTTTACAGCAGGTTGGAGCAGCCTGTATCTCAGCACAGGAATAAGGTAGGGAAGAATTCTAAGGCTCATTTTGACTGCCTCCAGAAGTTAGATCAGATGGCAAATTGGATTTGGTGCTAGGTCTTTCCCTTTAGGTTTTACCCCAACAATGTTTTCATTAGTTTCGCTCACTCTCGAAATCAAGCATTTTACAGCAGGTTGGAGCAGCCTGTATCTCAGCACAGGAATAAGGTAGGGAAGAATTCTAAGGCTCATTTTGACTGCCTCCAGAAGTTAGATCAGATGGCAAATTGGATTTGGTGCTAGGTCTTTCCCTTTAGGTTTTACCCCAACAATGTTTTCATTAGTTTCGCTCACTCTCGAAATCAAGCATTTTACAGCAGGTTGGAGCAGCCTGTATCTCAGCACAGGAATAAGGTAGGGAAGAATTCTAAGGCTCATTTTGACTGCCTCCAGAAGTTAGATCAGATGGCAAATTGGATTTGGTGCTAGGTCTTTCCCTTTAGGTTTTACCCCAACAATGTTTTCATTAGTTTCGCTCACTCTCGAAATCAAGCATTTTACAGCAGGTTGGAGCAGCCTGTATCTCAGCACAGGAATAAGGTAGGGAAGAATTCTAAGGCTCATTTTGACTGCCTCCAGAAGTTAGATCAGATGGCAAATTGGATTTGGTGCTAGGTCTTTCCCTTTAGAGTTTTACCCCAACAATGTTTTCATTAGTTTCGCTCACTCTCGAAATCAAGCATTTTACAGCAGGTTGGAGCAGCCTGTATCTCAGCACAGGAATAAGGTAGGGAAGAATTCTAAGGCTCATTTTGACTGCCTCCAGAAGTTAGATCAGATGGCAAATTGGATTTGGTGCTAGGTCTTTCCCTTTAGGTTTTACCCCAACAATGTTTTCATTAGTTTCGCTCACTCTCGAAATCAAGCATTTTACAGCAGGTTGGAGCAGCCTGTATCTCAGCACAGGAATAAGGTAGGGAAGAATTCTAAGGCTCATTTTGACTGCCTCCAGAAGTTAGATCAGATGGCAAATTGGATTTGGTGCTAGGTCTTTCCCTTTAGGTTTTACCCCAACAATGTTTTCATTAGTTTCGCTCACTCTCGAAATCAAGCATTTTACAGCAGGTTGGAGCAGCCTGTATCTCAGCACAGGAATAAGGTAGGGAAGAATTCTAAGGCTCATTTTGACTGCCTCCAGAAGTTAGATCAGATGGCAAATTGGATTTGGTGCTAGGTCTTTCCCTTTAGGTTTTACCCCAACAATGTTTTCATTAGTTTCGCTCACTCTCGAAATCAAGCATTTTACAGCAGGTTGGAGCAGCCTGTATCTCAGCACAGGAATAAGGTAGGGAAGAATTCTAAGGCTCATTTTGACTGCCTCCAGAAGTTAGATCAGATGGCAAATTGGATTTGGTGCTAGGTCTTTCCCTTTAGGTTTTACCCCAACAATGTTTTCATTAGTTTCGCTCACTCTCGAAATCAAGCATTTTACAGCAGGTTGGAGCAGCCTGTATCTCAGCACAGGAATAAGGTAGGGAAGAATTCTAAGGCTCATTTTGACTGCCTCCAGAAGTTAGATCAGATGGCAAATTGGATTTGGTGCTAGGTCTTTCCCTTTAGGTTTTACCCCAACAATGTTTTCATTAGTTTCGCTCACTCTCGAAATCAAGCATTTTACAGCAGGTTGGAGCAGCCTGTATCTCAGCACAGGAATAAGGTAGGGAAGAATTCTAAGGCTCATTTTGACTGCCTCCAGAAGTTAGATCAGATGGCAAATTGGATTTGGTGCTAGGTCTTTCCCTTTAGGTTTTACCCCAACAATGTTTTCATTAGTTTCGCTCACTCTCGAAATCAAGCATTTTACAGCAGGTTGGAGCAGCCTGTATCTCAGCACAGGAATAAGGTAGGGAAGAATTCTAAGGCTCATTTTGACTGCCTCCAGAAGTTAGATCAGATGGCAAATTGGATTTGGTGCTAGGTCTTTCCCTTTAGGTTTTACCCCAACAATGTTTTCATTAGTTTCGCTCACTCTCGAAATCAAGCATTTTACAGCAGGTTGGAGCAGCCTGTATCTCAGCACAGGAATAAGGTAGGGAAGAATTCTAAGGCTCATTTTGACTGCCTCCAGAAGTTAGATCAGATGGCAAATTGGATTTGGTGCTAGGTCTTTCCCTTTAGGTTTTACCCCAACAATGTTTTCATTAGTTTCGCTCACTCTCGAAATCAAGCATTTTACAGCAGGTTGGAGCAGCCTGTATCTCAGCACAGGAATAAGGTAGGGAAGAATTCTAAGGCTCATTTTGACTGCCTCCAGAAGTTAGATCAGATGGCAAATTGGATTTGGTGCTAGGTCTTTCCCTTTAGGTTTTACCCCAACAATGTTTTCATTAGTTTCGCTCACTCTCGAAATCAAGCATTTTACAGCAGGTTGGAGCAGCCTGTATCTCAGCACAGGAATAAGGTAGGGAAGAATTCTAAGGCTCATTTTGACTGCCTCCAGAAGTTAGATCAGATGGCAAATTGGATTTGGTGCTAGGTCTTTCCCTTTAGGTTTTACCCCAACAATGTTTTCATTAGTTTCGCTCACTCTCGAAATCAAGCATTTTACAGCAGGTTGGAGCAGCCTGTATCTCAGCACAGGAATAAGGTAGGGAAGAATTCTAAGGCTCATTTTGACTGCCTCCAGAAGTTAGATCAGATGGCAAATTGGATTTGGTGCTAGGTCTTTCCCTTTAGGTTTTACCCCAACAATGTTTTCATTAGTTTCATTAGTTTCGCTCACTCTCGAAATCAAGCATTTTTACAGCAGGTTGGAGCAGCCTGTATCTCAGCACAGGAATAAGGTAGGGAAGAATTCTAAGGATCATTTTGACTGCCTCCAGAAGTTAGATCAGATGGCAAATTGGATTTGGTGCTAGGGTCTTTCCCTTTAGGTTTTACCCCAACAATGTTTTCATTAGTTTCGCTCACTCTCGAAATCAAGCATTTTACAGCAGGTTGGAGCAGCCTGTATCTCAGCACAGGAATAAGGTAGGGAAGAATTCTAAGGCTCATTTTGACTGCCTCCAGAAGTTAGATCAGATGGCAAATTGGATTTGGTGCTAGGTCTTTCCCTTTAGGTTTTACCCCAACAATGTTTTCATTAGTTTCGCTCACTCTCGGAAATCAAGCATTTTACAGCAGGGTTGGAGCAGCCTGTATCTCAGCACAGGAATAAGGTAGGGAAGAATTCTAAGGCTCATTTTGACTGCCTCCAGAAGTTAGATCAGATGGGCAAATTGGATTTGGTGCTAGGTCTTTCCCTTTAGGTTTTACCCCAACAATGTTTTCATTAGTTTCGCTCACTCTCGAAATCAAGCATTTTACAGCAGGTTGGAGCAGCCTGTATCTCAGCACAGGAATAAGGTAGGGAAGAATTCTAAGGCTCATTTTGACTGCCTCCAGAAGTTAGATCAGATGGCAAATTGGATTTGGTGCTAGGTCTTTCCCTTTAGGTTTTACCCCAACAATGTTTTTCATTAGTTTCGCTCACTCTCGAAATCAAGCATTTTACAGCAGGGTTGGAGCAGCCTGTATCTCAGCACAGGAATAAGGTAGGGAAGAATTCTAAGGATCATTTTGACTGCCTCCAGAAGTTAGATCAGATGGCAAAATTGGATTTGGTGCTAGGTCTTTCCCTTTAGGTTTTACCCCAACAATGTTTTCATTAGTTTCGCTCACTCTCGAAATCAAGCATTTTACAGCAGGTTGGAGCAGCCTGTATCTCAGCACAGGAATAAGGTAGTGAAGAATTCTAAGGATCATTTTGACTGCCTCCAGAAGTTAGATCAGATGGCAAATTGGATTTGGTGCTAGGTCTTTCCCTTTAGGTTTTACCCCAACAATGTTTTCATTAGTTTCGCTCACTCTCGAAATCAAGCATTTTACAGCAGGTTGGAGCAGCCTGTATCTCAGCACAGGAATAAGGTAGGGAAGAATTCTAAGGCTCATTTTGACTGCCTCCAGAAGTTAGATCAGATGGCAAATTGGATTTGGTGCTAGGTCTTTCCCTTTAGGTTTTACCCCAACAATGTTTTCATTAGTTTCGCTCACTCTCGAAATCAAGCATTTTACAGCAGGTTGGAGCAGCCTGTATCTCAGCACAGGAATAAGGTAGGGAAGAATTCTAAGGCTCATTTTGACTGCCTCCAGAAGTTAGATCAGATGGCAAATTGGATTTGGTGCTAGGTCTTTCCCTTTAGGTTTTACCCCAACAATGTTTTCATTAGTTTCGCTCACTCTCGAAATCAAGCATTTTACAGCAGGTTGGAGCAGCCTGTATCTCAGCACAGGAATAAGGTAGGGAAGAATTCTAAGGATCATTTTGACTGCCTCCAGAAGTTAGATCAGATGGCAAATTGGATTTGGTGCTAGGTCTTTCCCTTTAGGTTTTACCCCAACAATGTTTTCATTAGTTTCGCTCACTCTCGAAATCAAGCATTTTACAGCAGGTTGGAGCAGCCTGTATCTCAGCACAGGGAATAAGGTAGTGAAGAATTCTAAGGATCATTTTGACTGCCTCCAGAAGTTAGATCAGATGGCAAATTGGATTTGGTGCTAGGTCTTTCCCTTTAGGTTTTACCCCAACAATGTTTTCATTAGTTTCGCTCACTCTCGAAATCAAGCATTTTACAGCAGGTTGGAGCAGCCTGTATCTCAGCACAGGAATAAGGTAGGGAAGAATTCTAAGGATCATTTTGACTGCCTCCAGAAGTTAGATCAGATGGCAAATTGGATTTGGTGCTAGGTCTCTCCCTTTAGGTTTTACCCCAGCAATGTTTTCATTAGTTTCCGCTCACTCTCGAAATCAAGCATTTTACAGCAGGTTGGAGCAGCCTGTATCTCAGCACAGGAATAAGGTAGGGAAGAATTCTAAGGCTCATTTTGACTGCCTCCAGAAGTTAGATCAGATGGCAAATTGGATTTGGTGCTAGGTCTTTCCCTTTAGGTTTTACCCCAACAATGTTTTCATTAGTTTCGCTCACTCTCGAAATCAAGCATTTTACAGCAGGTTGGAGCAGCCTGTATCTCAGCACAGGAATAAGGTAGGGAAGAATTCTAAGGATCATTTTGACTGCCTCCAGAAGTTAGATCAGATGGCAAATTGGATTTGGTGCTAGGTCTTTCCCTTTAGGTTTTACCCCAACAATGTTTTCATTAGTTTCGCTCACTCTCGAAATCAAGCATTTTACAGCAGGTTGGAGCAGCCTGTATCTCAGCACAGGAATAAGGTAGTGAAGAATTCTAAGGATCATTTTGACTGCCTCCAGAAGTTAGATCAGATGGCAAATTGGATTTGGTGCTAGGTCTTTCCCTTTAGGTTTTACCCCAACAATGTTTTCATTAGTTTCGCTCACTCTCGAAATCAAGCATTTTACAGCAGGTTGGAGCAGCCTGTATCTCAGCACAGGAATAAGGTAGGGAAGAATTCTAAGGATCATTTTGACTGCCTCCAGAAGTTAGATCAGATGGCAAATTGGATTTGGTGCTAGGTCTCTCCCTTTAGGTTTTACCCCAGCAATGTTTTCATTAGTTTCGCTCACTCTCGAAATCAAGCATTTTACAGCAGGTTGGAGCAGCCTGTATCTCAGCACAGGAATAAGGTAGGGAAGAATTCTAAGGCTCATTTTGACTGCCTCCAGAAGTTAGATCAGATGGCAAATTGGATTTGGTGCTAGGTCGTTTCCCTTTAGGTTTTACCCCAACAATGTTTTCATTAGTTTCGCTCACTCTCGAAATCAAGCATTTTACAGCAGGTTGGAGCAGCCTGTATCTCAGCACAGGAATAAGGTAGGGAAGAATTCTAAGGCTCATTTTGACTGCCTCCAGAAGTTAGATCAGATGGCAAATTGGATTTGGTGCTAGGTCTTTCCCTTTAGGTTTTACCCCAACAATGTTTTCATTAGGTTTCGCTCACTCTCGAAATCAAGCATTTTACAGCAGGTTGGAGCAGCCTGTATCTCAGCACAGGAATAAGGTAGGGAAGAATTCTAAGGATCATTTTGACTGCCTCCAGAAGTTAGATCAGATGGCAAATTGGATTTGGTGCTAGGTCTTTCCCTTTAGGTTTTTACCCCAACAATGTTTTCATTAGTTTCGCTCACTCTCGAAATCAAGCATTTTACAGCAGGTTGGAGCAGCCTGTATCTCAGCACAGGAATAAGGTAGGGAAGAATTCTAAGGATCATTTTGACTGCCTCCAGAAGTTAGATCAGATGGCAAATTGGATTTGGTGCTAGGTCTTTCCCTTTAGGTTTTACCCCAACAATGTTTTCATTAGTTTCGCTCACTCTCGAAATCAAGCATTTTACAGCAGGTTGGAGCAGCCTGTATCTCAGCACAGGGAATAAGGTAGGGAAGAATTCTAAGGCTCATTTTGACTGCCTCCAGAAGTTAGATCAGATGGCAAATTGGATTTGGTGCTAGGTCTTTCCCTTTAGGTTTTACCCCAACAATGTTTTCATTAGTTTCGCTCACTCTCGAAATCAAGCATTTTACAGCAGGTTGGAGCAGCCTGTATCTCAGCACAGGAATAAGGTAGGGAAGAATTCTAAGGCTCATTTTGACTGCCTCCAGAAGTTAGATCAGATGGCAAATTGGATTTGGTGCTAGGTCTTTCCCTTTAGGTTTTACCCCAACAATGTTTTCATTAGTTTCGCTCACTCTCGAAATCAAGCATTTTACAGCAGGTTGGAGCAGCCTGTAATCTCAGCACAGGAATAAGGTAGGGAAGAATTCTAAGGCTCATTTTGACTGCCTCCAGAAGTTAGATCAGAAGGCAAATTGGATTTGGTGCTAGGTCCTTTCCCTTTAGGTTTTACCCCAACAATGTTTTCATTAGGTTTCGCTCACTCTCCAAATCAAGCATTTTACAGCAGGTTGGAGCAGCCTGTATCTCAGCACAGGAATAAAGGTAGGGAAGAATTCTAAGGCTCATTTTGACTGCCTCCAGAAGTTAGATCAGATGGCAAAATTGGATTTGGTGCTAGGTCTTTCCCTTTAGGTTTTACCCCAACAATGTTTTCATTAGTTTCGCTCACTCTCGAAATCAAGCATTTTACAGCAGGTTGGAGCAGCCTGTATCTCAGCACAGGAATAAGGTAGGGAAGAATTCTAAGGCTCATTTTGACTGCCTCCAGAAGTTAGATCAGATGGCAAATTGGATTTGGTGCTAGGTCTTTCCCTTTAGGTTTTACCCCAACAATGTTTTTCATTAGTTTCGCTCACTCTCGAAATCAAGCATTTTACAGCAGGTTGGAGCAGCCTGTATCTCAGCACAGGAATAAGGTAGGGAAGAATTCTAAGGATCATTTTGACTGCCTCCAGAAGTTAGATCAGATGGCAAATTGGATTTGGTGCTAGGTCTTTCCCTTTAGGTTTTACCCCAACAATGTTTTCATTAGTTTCGCTCACACTCGAAATCAAGCATTTTACAGCAGGTTGGAGCAGCCTGTATCTCAGCACAGGAATAAGGTAGGGAAGAATTCTAAGGCTCATTTTGACTGCCTCCAGAAGTTAGATCAGATGGCAAATTGGATTTGGTGCTAGGTCTTTCCCTTTAGGTTTTACCCCAACAATGTTTTCATTAGTTTCGCTCACTCTCGAAATCAAGCATTTTACAGCAGGTTGGAGCAGCCTGTATCTCAGCACAGGAATAAGGTAGGGAAGAATTCTAAGGCTCATTTTGACTGCCTCCAGAAGTTAGATCAGATGGCAAATTGGATTTGGTGCTAGGTCTTTCCCTTTAGGTTTTTACCCCAACAATGTTTTCATTAGTTTCGCTCACTCTCGAAATCAAGCATTTTACAGCAGGTTGGAGCAGCCTGTATCTCAGCACAGGAATAAGGTAGGGAAGAATTCTAAGGCTCATTTTGACTGGCCTCCAGAAGTTAGATCAGATGGCAAATTGGATTTGGTGCTAGGTCTTTCCCCTTTAGGTTTTACCCCAACAATGTTTTCATTAGGTTTCGCTCACTCTCGAAATCAAGCATTTTACAGCAGGTTGGAGCAGCCTGTATCTCAGCACAGGAATAAGGTAGGGAAAGAATTCTAAGGCTCATTTTGACTGCCTCCAGAAGTTAGATCAGATGGGCAAATTGGATTTGGTGCTAGGTCTTTCCCTTTAGGTTTTACCCCAACAATGTTTTCATTAGTTTCGCTCACTCTCGAAATCCAAGCATTTTACAGCAGGTTGGAGCAGCCTGGTATCTCAGCACAGGAATAAGGTAGGGAAGAATTCTAAGGATCATTTTGACTGCCTCCAGAAGTTAGATCAGATGGCAAATTGGATTTGGTGCTAGGTCTTTCCCTTTAGGTTTTACCCCAACAATGTTTTCATTAGTTTCGCTCACTCTCGAAATCAAGCATTTTACAGCAGGTTGGAGCAGCCTGTATCTCAGCACAGGAATAAGGTAGTGAAGAATTCTAAGGATCATTTTGACTGCCTCCAGAAGTTAGATCAGATGGCAAATTGGATTTGGTGCTAGGTCTTTCCCTTTAGGTTTTACCCCAACAATGTTTTCATTAGTTTCCGCTCACTCTCGAAATCAAGCATTTTACAGCAGGTTGGAGCAGGCCTGTATCTCAGCACAGGAATAAGGTAGGGAAGAATTCTAAGGATCATTTTGACTGCCTCCAGAAGTTAGATCAGATGGCAAATTGGATTTGGTGCTAGGTCTCTCCCTTTAGGTTTTACCCCAGCAATGTTTTCATTAGTTTCGCTCACTCTCGAAATCAAGCATTTTACAGCAGGTTGGAGCAGCCTGTATCTCAGCACAGGAATAAGGTAGGGAAGAATTCTAAGGCTCATTTTGACTGCCCTCCAGAAGTTAGATCAGATGGCAAATTGGATTTGGTGCTAGGTCTTTTCCCTTTAGGTTTTACCCCAACAATGTTTTCATTAGTTTCGCTCACTCTCGAAATCAAGCATTTTACAGCAGGTTTGGAGCAGCCTGTATCTCAGCACAGGAATAAGGTAGGGAAGAATTCTAAGGCTCATTTTGACTGCCTCCAGAAGTTAGATCAGATGGCAAATTGGATTTGGTGCTAGGTCTTTCCCTTTAGGTTTTACCCCAACAATGTTTTCATTAGTTTCGCTCACTCTCGAAATCAAGCATTTTACAGCAGGTTGGAGCAGCCTGTATCTCAGCACAGGAATAAGGTAGGGAAGAATTCTAAGGATCATTTTGACTGCCTCCAGAAGTTAGATCAGATGGCAAATTGGATTTGGTGCTAGGTCTTTCCCTTTAGGTTTTACCCCAACAATGTTTTCATTAGTTTCGCTCACTCTCGAAATCAAGCATTTTACAGCAGGTTGGAGCAGCCTGTATCTCAGCACAGGAATAAGGTAGGGAAGAATTCTAAGGATCATTTTGACTGCCTCAGAAGTTAGATCAGATGGCAAATTGGATTTGGTTGCTAGGTCTTTCCCTTTAGGTTTTACCCCAACAATGTTTTCATTAGTTTCGCTCACTCTCGAAATCAAGCATTTTACAGCAGGTTGGAGCAGCCTGTATCTCAGCACAGGAATAAGGTAGGGAAGAATTCTAAGGATCATTTTGACTGCCTCCAGAAGTTAGATCAGATGGCAAATTGGATTTGGTGCTAGGTCTTTCCCTTTAGGTTTTACCCCAACAATGTTTTCATTAGTTTCGCTCACTCTCGAAATCAAGCATTTTTACAGCAGGTTGGAGCAGCCTGTATCTCAGCACAGGAATAAGGTAGGGAAGAATTCTAAGGATCATTTGACTGCCTCCAGAAGTTAGATCAGATGGCAAATTGGATTTGGTGCTAGGTAAATGTTTTCATTAGTTTCGCTCACTCTCGAAATCAAGCATTTTACAGCAGGTTGGAGCAGCCTGTATCTCAGCACAGGAATAAGGTAGGGAAGAATTCTAAGGCTCATTTTGACTGCCTCCAGAAGTTAGATCAGATGGCAAATTGGATTTGGTGCTAGGTCTTTCCCTTTAGGTTTTACCCCAACAATGTTTTCATTAGTTTCGCTCACTCTCGAAATCAAGCATTTTACAGCAGGTTGGAGCAGCCTGTATCTCAGCACAGGAATAAGGTAGGGAAGAATTCTAAGGCTCATTTTGACTGCCTCCAGAAGTTAGATCAGATGGCAAATTGGATTTGGTGCTAGGTCTTTCCCTTTAGGTTTTACCCCAACAATGTTTTCATTAGTTTCGCTCACTCTCGAAATCAAGCATTTTACAGCAGGTTGGAGCAGCCTGTATCTCAGCACAGGAATAAGGTAGGAAGAATTCTAAGGATCATTTTGACTGCCTCCAGAAGTTAGATCAGATGGCAAATTGGATTTGGTGCTAGGTCTCTCCCTTTAGGTTTTACCCCAGCAATGTTTTCATTAGTTTCGCTCACTCTCGAAATCAAGCATTTTACAGCAGGTTGGAGCAGCCTGTATCTCAGCACAGGAATAAGGTAGGGAAGAATTCTAAGGCTCATTTTGACTGCCTCCAGAAGTTAGATCAGATGGCAAATTGGATTTGGTGCTAGGTCTTTCCCTTTAGGTTTTACCCCAACAATGTTTTCATTAGTTTCGCTCACTCTCGAAATCAAGCATTTTACAGCAGGTTGGAGCAGCCTGTATCTCAGCACAGGAATAAGGTAGGGAAGAATTCTAAGGCTCATTTTGACTGCCTCCAGAAGTTAGATCAGATGGCAAATTGGATTTGGTGCTAGGTCTTTCCCTTTAGGTTTTACCCCAACAATGTTTTCATTAGTTTCGCTCACTCTCGAAATCAAGCATTTTACAGCAGGTTGGAGCAGCCTGTATCTCAGCACAGGAATAAGGTAGGGAAGAATTCTAAGGATCATTTTGACTGCCTCCAGAAGTTAGATCAGATGGCAAATTGGATTTGGTGCTAGGTCTTTCCCTTTAGGTTTTACCCCAACAATGTTTTCATTAGTTTCGCTCACTCTCGAAATCAAGCATTTTACAGCAGGTTGGAGCAGCCTGTATCTCAGCACAGGAATAAGGTAGGGAAGAATTCTAAGGATCATTTGACTGCCTCCAGAAGTTAGATCAGATGGCAAATTGGATTTGGTGCTAGGTCTTTCCCTTTAGGTTTTACCCCAACAATGTTTTCATTAGTTTCGCTCACTCTCGAAATCAAGCATTTTACAGCAGGTTGGAGCAGCCTGTATCTCAGCACAGGAATAAGGTAGGGAAGAATTCTAAGGATCATTTTGACTGCCTCCAGAAGTTAGATCAGATGGCAAATTGGATTTGGTGCTAGGTCTTTCCCTTTAGGTTTTACCCCAACAATGTTTTCATTAGTTTCGCTCACTCTCGAAATCAAGCATTTTACAGCAGGTTGGAGCAGCCTGTATCTCAGCACAGGAATAAGGTAGGGAAGAATTCTAAGGATCATTTTGACTGCCTCCAGAAGTTAGATCAGATGGCAAATTGGATTTGGTGCTAGGTCTTTCCCTTTAGGTTTTACCCCAACAATGTTTTCATTAGTTTCGCTCACTCTCGAAATCAAGCATTTTACAGCAGGTTGGAGCAGCCTGTATCTCAGCACAGGAATAAGGTAGGGAAGAATTCTAAGGCTCATTTTGACTGCCTCCAGAAGTTAGATCAGATGGCAAATTGGATTTGGTGCTAGGTCTTTCCCTTTAGGTTTTACCCCAACAATGTTTTCATTAGTTTCGCTCACTCTCGAAATCAAGCATTTTACAGCAGGTTGGAGCAGCCTGTATCTCAGCACAGGAATAAGGTAGGGAAGAATTCTAAGGCTCATTTTGACTGCCTCCAGAAGTTAGATCAGATGGCAAATTGGATTTGGTGCTAGGTCTTTCCCTTTAGGTTTTACCCCAACAATGTTTTCATTAGTTTCGCTCACTCTCGAAATCAAGCATTTTACAGCAGGTTGGAGCAGCCTGTATCTCAGCACAGGAATAAGGTAGGGAAGAATTCTAAGGATCATTTTGACTGCCTCCAGAAGTTAGATCAGATGGCAAATTGGATTTGGTGCTAGGTCTTTCCCTTTAGGTTTTACCCCAACAATGTTTTCATTAGTTTCGCTCACTCTCGAAATCAAGCATTTTACAGCAGGTTGGAGCAGCCTGTATCTCAGCACAGGAATAAGGTAGGGAAGAATTCTAAGGATCATTTTGACTGCCTCCAGAAGTTAGATCAGATGGCAAATTGGATTTGGTGCTAGGTCTTTCCCTTTAGGTTTTACCCCAACAATGTTTTCATTAGTTTCGCTCACTCTCGAAATCAAGCATTTTACAGCAGGTTGGAGCAGCCTGTATCTCAGCACAGGAATAAGGTAGGGAAGAATTCTAAGGCTCATTTTGACTGCCTCCAGAAGTTAGATCAGATGGCAAATTGGATTTGGTGCTAGGTCTTTCCCTTTAGGTTTTACCCCAACAATGTTTTCATTAGTTTCGCTCACTCTCCAAATCAAGCATTTTACAGCAGGTTGGAGCAGCCTGTATCTCAGCACAGGAATAAGGTAGGGAAGAATTCTAAGGCTCATTTTGACTGCCTCCAGAAGTTAGATCAGATGGCAAATTGGATTTGGTGCTAGGTCTTTCCCTTTAGGTTTTACCCCAACAATGTTTTCATTAGTTTCGCTCACTCTCGAAATCAAGCATTTTACAGCAGGTTGGAGCAGCCTGTATCTCAGCACAGGAATAAGGTAGGGAAGAATTCTAAGGCTCATTTTGACTGCCTCCAGAAGTTAGATCAGATGGCAAATTGGATTTGGTGCTAGGTCTTTCCCTTTAGGTTTTACCCCAACAATGTTTTCATTAGTTTCGCTCACTCTCGAAATCAAGCATTTTACAGCAGGTTGGAGCAGCCTGTATCTCAGCACAGGAATAAGGTAGGGAAGAATTCTAAGGATCATTTTGACTGCCTCCAGAAGTTAGATCAGATGGCAAATTGGATTTGGTGCTAGGTCTTTCCCTTTAGGTTTTACCCCAACAATGTTTTCATTAGTTTCGCTCACTCTCGAAATCAAGCATTTTACAGCAGGTTGGAGCAGCCTGTATCTCAGCACAGGAATAAGGTAGGGAAGAATTCTAAGGCTCATTTTGACTGCCTCCAGAAGTTAGATCAGATGGCAAATTGGATTTGGTGCTAGGTCTTTCCCTTTAGGTTTTACCCCAACAATGTTTTCATTAGTTTCGCTCACTCTCGAAATCAAGCATTTTTACAGCAGGTTGGAGCAGCCTGTATCTCAGCACAGGAATAAGGTAGGGAAGAATTCTAAGGCTCATTTTGACTGCCTCCAGAAGTTAGATCAGATGGCAAATTGGATTTGGTGCTAGGTCTTTCCCTTTAGGTTTTACCCCAACAATGTTTTCATTAGTTTCGCTCACTCTCGAAATCAAGCATTTTACAGCAGGTTGGAGCAGCCTGTATCTCAGCACAGGAATAAGGTAGGGAAGAATTCTAAGGATCATTTTGACTGCCTCCAGAAGTTAGATCAGATGGCAAATTGGATTTGGTGCTAGGTCTTTCCCTTTAGGTTTTACCCCAACAATGTTTTCATTAGTTTCGCTCACTCTCGAAATCAAGCATTTTACAGCAGGTTGGAGCAGCCTGTATCTCAGCACAGGAATAAGGTAGGGAAGAATTCTAAGGCTCATTTTGACTGCCTCCAGAAGTTAGATCAGATGGCAAATTGGATTTGGTGCTAGGTCTTTCCCTTTAGGTTTTACCCCAACAATGTTTTCATTAGTTTCGCTCACTCTCGAAATCAAGCATTTTACAGCAGGTTGGAGCAGCCTGTATCTCAGCACAGGAATAAGGTAGGGAAGAATTCTAAGGCTCATTTTGACTGCCTCCAGAAGTTAGATCAGATGGCAAATTGGATTTGGTGCTAGGTCTTTCCCTTTAGGTTTTACCCCAACAATGTTTTCATTAGTTTCGCTCACTCTCGAAATCAAGCATTTTACAGCAGGTTGGAGCAGCCTGTATCTCAGCACAGGAATAAGGTAGGGAAGAATTCTAAGGCTCATTTTGACTGCCTCCAGAAGTTAGATCAGATGGCAAATTGGATTTGGTGCTAGGTCTTTCCCTTTAGGTTTTACCCCAACAATGTTTTCATTAGTTTCGCTCACTCTCGAAATCAAGCATTTTACAGCAGGTTGGAGCAGCCTGTATCTCAGCACAGGAATAAGGTAGGGAAGAATTCTAAGGCTCATTTTGACTGCCTCCAGAAGTTAGATCAGATGGCAAATTGGATTTGGTGCTAGGTCTTTCCCTTTAGGTTTTACCCCAACAATGTTTTCATTAGTTTCGCTCACTCTCGAAATCAAGCATTTTACAGCAGGTTGGAGCAGCCTGTATCTCAGCACAGGAATAAGGTAGGGAAGAATTCTAAGGATCATTTTGACTGCCTCCAGAAGTTAGATCAGATGGCAAATTGGATTTGGTGCTAGGTCTTTCCCTTTAGGTTTTACCCCAACAATGTTTTCATTAGTTTCGCTCACTCTCGAAATCAAGCATTTTACAGCAGGTTGGAGCAGCCTGTATCTCAGCACAGGAATAAGGTAGTGAAGAAGTCTAAGGATCATTTTGACTGCCTCCAGAAGTTAGATCAGATGGCAAATTGGATTTGGTGCTAGGTCTTTCCCTTTAGGTTTTACCCCAACAATGTTTTCATTAGTTTCGCTCACTCTCGAAATCAAGCATTTTACAGCAGGTTGGAGCAGCCTGTATCTCAGCACAGGAATAAGGTAGGGAAGAATTCTAAGGATCATTTTGACTGCCTCCAGAAGTTAGATCAGATGGCAAATTGGATTTGGTGCTAGGTCTCTCCCTTTAGGTTTTACCCCAGCAATGTTTTCATTAGTTTCGCTCACTCTCGAAATCAAGCATTTTACAGCAGGTTGGAGCAGCCTGTATCTCAGCACAGGAATAAGGTAGGGAAGAATTCTAAGGCTCATTTTGACTGCCTCCAGAAGTTAGATCAGATGGCAAATTGGATTTGGTGCTAGGTCTTTCCCTTTAGGTTTTACCCCAACAATGTTTTCATTAGTTTCGCTCACTCTCGAAATCAAGCATTTTACAGCAGGTTGGAGCAGCCTGTATCTCAGCACAGGAATAAGGTAGGGAAGAATTCTAAGGCTCATTTTGACTGCCTCCAGAAGTTAGATCAGATGGCAAATTGGATTTGGTGCTAGGTCTTTCCCTTTAGGTTTTACCCCAACAATGTTTTCATTAGTTTCGCTCACTCTCGAAATCAAGCATTTTACAGCAGGTTGGAGCAGCCTGTATCTCAGCACAGGAATAAGGTAGGGAAGAATTCTAAGGATCATTTTGACTGCCTCCAGAAGTTAGATCAGATGGCAAATTGGATTTGGTGCTAGGTCTTTCCCTTTAGGTTTTACCCCAACAATGTTTTCATTAGTTTCGCTCACTCTCGAAATCAAGCATTTTACAGCAGGTTGGAGCAGCCTGTATCTCAGCACAGGAATAAGGTAGGGAAGAATTCTAAGGATCATTTTGACTGCCTCCAGAAGTTAGATCAGATGGCAAATTGGATTTGGTGCTAGGTCTTTCCCTTTAGGTTTTACCCCAACAATGTTTTCATTAGTTTCGCTCACTCTCGAAATCAAGCATTTTACAGCAGGTTGGAGCAGCCTGTATCTCAGCACAGGAATAAGGTAGGGAAGAATTCTAAGGCTCATTTTGACTGCCTCCAGAAGTTAGATCAGATGGCAAATTGGATTTGGTGCTAGGTCTTTCCCTTTAGGTTTTACCCCAACAATGTTTTCATTAGTTTCGCTCACTCTCGAAATCAAGCATTTTACAGCAGGTTGGAGCAGCCTGTATCTCAGCACAGGAATAAGGTAGGGAAGAATTCTAAGGATCATTTTGACTGCCTCCAGAAGTTAGATCAGATGGCAAATTGGATTTGGTGCTAGGTCTTTCCCTTTAGGTTTTACCCCAACAATGTTTTCATTAGTTTCGCTCACTCTCGAAATCAAGCATTTTACAGCAGGTTGGAGCAGCCTGTATCTCAGCACAGGAATAAGGTAGGGAAGAATTCTAAGGATCATTTTGACTGCCTCCAGAAGTTAGATCAGATGGCAAATTGGATTTGGTGCTAGGTCTTTCCCTTTAGGTTTTACCCCAACAATGTTTTCATTAGTTTCGCTCACTCTCGAAATCAAGCATTTTACAGCAGGTTGGAGCAGCCTGTATCTCAGCACAGGAATAAGGTAGGGAAGAATTCTAAGGATCATTTTGACTGCCTCCAGAAGTTAGATCAGATGGCAAATTGGATTTGGTGCTAGGTCTTTCCCTTTAGGTTTTACCCCAACAATGTTTTCATTAGTTTCGCTCACTCTCGAAATCAAGCATTTTACAGCAGGTTGGAGCAGCCTGTATCTCAGCACAGGAATAAGGTAGGGAAGAATTCTAAGGATCATTTTGACTGCCTCCAGAAGTTAGATCAGATGGCAAATTGGATTTGGTGCTAGGTCTTTCCCTTTAGGTTTTACCCCAACAATGTTTTCATTAGTTTCGCTCACTCTCGAAATCAAGCATTTTACAGCAGGTTGGAGCAGCCTGTATCTCAGCACAGGAATAAGGTAGGGAAGAATTCTAAGGATCATTTTGACTGCCTCCAGAAGTTAGATCAGATGGCAAATTGGATTTGGTGCTAGGTCTTTCCCTTTAGGTTTTACCCCAACAATGTTTTCATTAGTTTCGCTCACTCTCGAAATCAAGCATTTTACAGCAGGTTGGAGCAGCCTGTATCTCAGCACAGGAATAAGGTAGGGAAGAATTCTAAGGCTCATTTTGACTGCCTCCAGAAGTTAGATCAGATGGCAAATTGGATTTGGTGCTAGGTCTTTCCCTTTAGGTTTTACCCCAACAATGTTTTCATTAGTTTCGCTCACTCTCCAAATCAAGCATTTTACAGCAGGTTGGAGCAGCCTGTATCTCAGCACAGGAATAAGGTAGGGAAGAATTCTAAGGCTCATTTTGACTGCCTCCAGAAGTTAGATCAGATGGCAAATTGGATTTGGTGCTAGGTCTTTCCCTTTAGGTTTTACCCCAACAATGTTTTCATTAGTTTCGCTCACTCTCGAAATCAAGCATTTTACAGCAGGTTGGAGCAGCCTGTATCTCAGCACAGGAATAAGGTAGGGAAGAATTCTAAGGCTCATTTTGACTGCCTCCAGAAGTTAGATCAGATGGCAAATTGGATTTGGTGCTAGGTCTTTCCCTTTAGGTTTTACCCCAACAATGTTTTCATTAGTTTCGCTCACTCTCGAAATCAAGCATTTTACAGCAGGTTGGAGCAGCCTGTATCTCAGCACAGGAATAAGGTAGGGAAGAATTCTAAGGATCATTTTGACTGCCTCCAGAAGTTAGATCAGATGGCAAATTGGATTTGGTGCTAGGTCTTTCCCTTTAGGTTTTACCCCAACAATGTTTTCATTAGTTTCGCTCACTCTCGAAATCAAGCATTTTACAGCAGGTTGGAGCAGCCTGTATCTCAGCACAGGAATAAGGTAGGGAAGAATTCTAAGGCTCATTTTGACTGCCTCCAGAAGTTAGATCAGATGGCAAATTGGATTTGGTGCTAGGTCTTTCCCTTTAGGTTTTACCCCAACAATGTTTTCATTAGTTTCGCTCACTCTCGAAATCAAGCATTTTACAGCAGGTTGGAGCAGCCTGTATCTCAGCACAGGAATAAGGTAGGGAAGAATTCTAAGGCTCATTTTGACTGCCTCCAGAAGTTAGATCAGATGGCAAATTGGATTTGGTGCTAGGTCTTTCCCTTTAGGTTTTACCCCAACAATGTTTTCATTAGTTTCGCTCACTCTCGAAATCAAGCATTTTACAGCAGGTTGGAGCAGCCTGTATCTCAGCACAGGAATAAGGTAGGGAAGAATTCTAAGGCTCATTTTGACTGCCTCCAGAAGTTAGATCAGATGGCAAATTGGATTTGGTGCTAGGTCTTTCCCTTTAGGTTTTACCCCAACAATGTTTTCATTAGTTTCGCTCACTCTCGAAATCAAGCATTTTACAGCAGGTTGGAGCAGCCTGTATCTCAGCACAGGAATAAGGTAGGGAAGAATTCTAAGGCTCATTTTGACTGCCTCCAGAAGTTAGATCAGATGGCAAATTGGATTTGGTGCTAGGTCTTTCCCTTTAGGTTTTACCCCAACAATGTTTTCATTAGTTTCGCTCACTCTCGAAATCAAGCATTTTACAGCAGGTTGGAGCAGCCTGTATCTCAGCACAGGAATAAGGTAGGGAAGAATTCTAAGGATCATTTTGACTGCCTCCAGAAGTTAGATCAGATGGCAAATTGGATTTGGTGCTAGGTCTTTCCCTTTAGGTTTTACCCCAACAATGTTTTCATTAGTTTCGCTCACTCTCGAAATCAAGCATTTTACAGCAGGTTGGAGCAGCCTGTATCTCAGCACAGGAATAAGGTAGGGAAGAATTCTAAGGATCATTTTGACTGCCTCCAGAAGTTAGATCAGATGGCAAATTGGATTTGGTGCTAGGTCTTTCCCTTTAGGTTTTACCCCAACAATGTTTTCATTAGTTTCGCTCACTCTCGAAATCAAGCATTTTACAGCAGGTTGGAGCAGCCTGTATCTCAGCACAGGAATAAGGTAGGGAAGAATTCTAAGGATCATTTTGACTGCCTCCAGAAGTTAGATCAGATGGCAAATTGGATTTGGTGCTAGGTCTCTCCCTTTAGGTTTTACCCCAGCAATGTTTTCATTAGTTTCGCTCACTCTCGAAATCAAGCATTTTACAGCAGGTTGGAGCAGCCTGTATCTCAGCACAGGAATAAGGTAGGGAAGAATTCTAAGGCTCATTTTGACTGCCTCCAGAAGTTAGATCAGATGGCAAATTGGATTTGGTGCTAGGTCTTTCCCTTTAGGTTTTACCCCAACAATGTTTTCATTAGTTTCGCTCACTCTCGAAATCAAGCATTTTACAGCAGGTTGGAGCAGCCTGTATCTCAGCACAGGAATAAGGTAGGGAAGAATTCTAAGGCTCATTTTGACTGCCTCCAGAAGTTAGATCAGATGGCAAATTGTATTTGGTGCTAGGTCTTTCCCTTTAGGTTTTACCCCAACAATGTTTTCATTAGTTTCGCTCACTCTCGAAATCAAGCATTTTACAGCAGGTTGGAGCAGCCTGTATCTCAGCACAGGAATAAGGTAGGGAAGAATTCTAAGGATCATTTTGACTGCCTCCAGAAGTTAGATCAGATGGCAAATTGGATTTGGTGCTAGGTCTTTCCCTTTAGGTTTTACCCCAACAATGTTTTCATTAGTTTCGCTCACTCTCGAAATCAAGCATTTTACAGCAGGTTGGAGCAGCCTGTATCTCAGCACAGGAATAAGGTAGGGAAGAATTCTAAGGATCATTTTGACTGCCTCCAGAAGTTAGATCAGATGGCAAATTGGATTTGGTGCTAGGTCTTTCCCTTTAGGTTTTACCCCAACAATGTTTTCATTAGTTTCGCTCACTCTCGAAATCAAGCATTTTACAGCAGGTTGGAGCAGCCTGTATCTCAGCACAGGAATAAGGTAGGGAAGAATTCTAAGGCTCATTTTGACTGCCTCCAGAAGTTAGATCAGATGGCAAATTGGATTTGGTGCTAGGTCTTTCCCTTTAGGTTTTACCCCAACAATGTTTTCATTAGTTTCGCTCACTCTCGAAATCAAGCATTTTACAGCAGGTTGGAGCAGCCTGTATCTCAGCACAGGAATAAGGTAGGGAAGAATTCTAAGGCTCATTTTGACTGCCTCCAGAAGTTAGATCAGATGGCAAATTGGATTTGGTGCTAGGTCTTTCCCTTTAGGTTTTACCCCAACAATGTTTTCATTAGTTTCGCTCACTCTCGAAATCAAGCATTTTACAGCAGGTTGGAGCAGCCTGTATCTCAGCACAGGAATAAGGTAGGGAAGAATTCTAAGGATCATTTTGACTGCCTCCAGAAGTTAGATCAGATGGCAAATTGGATTTGGTGCTAGGTCTTTCCCTTTAGGTTTTACCCCAACAATATTTTCATTAGTTTCGCTCACTCTCGAAATCAAGCATTTTACAGCAGGTTGGAGCAGCCTGTATCTCAGAACAGGAATAAGGTAGGGAAGAATTCTAAGGATCATTTTGACTGCCTCCAGAAGTTAGATCAGATGGCAAATTGGATTTGGTGCTAGGTCTTTCCCTTTAGGTTTTACCCCAACAATGTTTTCATTAGTTTCGCTCACTCTCGAAATCAAGCATTTTACAGCAGGTTGGAGCAGCCTGTATCTCAGCACAGGAATAAGGTAGGGAAGAATTCTAAGGCTCATTTTGACTGCCTCCAGAAGTTAGATCAGATGGCAAATTGGATTTGGTGCTAGGTCTTTCCCTTTAGGTTTTACCCCAACAATGTTTTCATTAGTTTCGCTCACTCTCGAAATCAAGCATTTTACAGCAGGTTGGAGCAGCCTGTATCTCAGCACAGGAATAAGGTAGGGAAGAATTCTAAGGCTCATTTTGACTGCCTCCAGAAGTTAGATCAGATGGCAAATTGGATTTGGTGCTAGGTCTTTCCCTTTAGGTTTTACCCCCAACAATGTTTTCATTAGTTTCGCTCACTCTCGAAATCAAGCATTTTACAGCAGGTTGGAGCAGCCTGTATCTCAGCACAGGAATAAGGTAGGGAAGAATTCTAAGGATCATTTTGACTGCCTCCAGAAGTTAGATCAGATGGCAAATTGGATTTGGTGCTAGGTCTTTCCCTTTAGGTTTTACCCCAACAATGTTTTCATTAGTTTCGCTCACTCTCGAAATCAAGCATTTTACAGCAGGTTGGAGCAGCCTGTATCTCAGCACAGGAATAAGGTAGGGAAGAATTCTAAGGATCATTTTGACTGCCTCCAGAAGTTAGATCAGATGGCAAATTGGATTTGGTGCTAGGTCTTTCCCTTTAGGTTTTACCCCAACAATGTTTTCATTAGTTTCGCTCACTCTCGAAATCAAGCATTTTACAGCAGGTTGGAGCAGCCTGTATCTCAGCACAGGAATAAGGTAGGGAAGAATTCTAAGGATCATTTTGACTGCCTCCAGAAGTTAGATCAGATGGCAAATTGGATTTGGTGCTAGGTCTTTCCCTTGAGGTTTTACCCCAACAATGTTTTCATTAGTTTCGCTCACTCTCGAAATCAAGCATTTTACAGCAGGTTGGAGCAGCCTGTATCTCAGCACAGGAATAAGGTAGGGAAGAATTCTAAGGCTCATTTTGACTGCCTCCAGAAGTTAGATCAGATGGCAAATTGGATTTGGTGCTAGGTCTTTCCCTTTAGGTTTTACCCCAACAATGTTTTCATTAGTTTCGCTCACTCTCGAAATCAAGCATTTTACAGCAGGTTGGAGCAGCCTGTATCTCAGCACAGGAATAAGGTAGGGAAGAATTCTAAGGATCATTTTGACTGCCTCCAGAAGTTAGATCAGATGGCAAATTGGATTTGGTGCTAGGTCTTTCCCTTTAGGTTTTACCCCAACAATGTTTTCATTAGTTTCGCTCACTCTCGAAATCAAGCATTTTACAGCAGGTTGGAGCAGCCTGTATCTCAGCACAGGAATAAGGTAGGGAAGAATTCTAAGGCTCATTTTGACTGCCTCCAGAAGTTAGATCAGATGGCAAATTGGATTTGGTGCTAGGTCTTTCCCTTTAGGTTTTACCCCAACAATGTTTTCATTAGTTTCGCTCACTCTCGAAATCAAGCATTTTACAGCAGGTTGGAGCAGCCTGTATCTCAGCACAGGAATAAGGTAGGGAAGAATTCTAAGGCTCATTTTGACTGCCTCCAGAAGTTAGATCAGATGGCAAATTGGATTTGGTGCTAGGTCTTTCCCTTTAGGTTTTACCCCAACAATGTTTTCATTAGTTTCGCTCACTCTCGAAATCAAGCATTTTACAGCAGGTTGGAGCAGCCTGTATCTCAGCACAGGAATAAGGTAGGGAAGAATTCTAAGGATCATTTTGACTGCCTCCAGAAGTTAGATCAGATGGCAAATTGGATTTGGTGCTAGGTCTTTCCCTTTAGGTTTTACCCCAACAATGTTTTCATTAGTTTCGCTCACTCTCGAAATCAAGCATTTTACAGCAGGTTGGAGCAGCCTGTATCTCAGCACAGGAATAAGGTAGGGAAGAATTCTAAGGCTCATTTTGACTGCCTCCAGAAGTTAGATCAGATGGCAAATTGGATTTGGTGCTAGGTCTTTCCCTTTAGGTTTTACCCCAACAATGTTTTCATTAGTTTCGCTCACTCTCGAAATCAAGCATTTTACAGCAGGTTGGAGCAGCCTGTATCTCAGCACAGGAATAAGGTAGGGAAGAATTCTAAGGCTCATTTTGACTGCCTCCAGAAGTTAGATCAGATGGCAAATTGGATTTGGTGCTAGGTCTCTCCCTTTAGGTTTTACCCCAGCAATGTTTTCATTAGTTTCGCTCACTCTCGAAATCAAGCATTTTACAGCAGGTTGGAGCAGCCTGTATCTCAGCACAGGAATAAGGTAGGGAAGAATTCTAAGGCTCATTTTGACTGCCTCCAGAAGTTAGATCAGATGGCAAATTGGATTTGGTGCTAGGTCTTTCCCTTTAGGTTTTACCCCAACAATGTTTTCATTAGTTTTGCTCACTCTCGAAATCAAGCATTTTACAGCAGGTTGGAGCAGCCTGTATCTCAGCACAGGAATAAGGTAGGGAAGAATTCTAAGGCTCATTTTGACTGCCTCCAGAAGTTAGATCAGATGGCAAATTGGATTTGGTGCTAGGTCTTTCCCTTTAGGTTTTACCCCAACAATGTTTTCATTAGTTTCGCTCACTCTCGAAATCAAGCATTTTACAGCAGGTTGGAGCAGCCTGTATCTCAGCACAGGAATAAGGTAGGGAAGAATTCTAAGGATCATTTTGACTGCCTCCAGAAGTTAGATCAGATGGCAAATTGGATTTGGTGCTAGGTCTTTCCCTTTAGGTTTTACCCCAACAATGTTTTCATTAGTTTCGCTCACTCTCGAAATCAAGCATTTTACAGCAGGTTGGAGCAGCCTGTATCTCAGCACAGGAATAAGGTAGGGAAGAATTCTAAGGATCATTTTGACTGCCTCCAGAAGTTAGATCAGATGGCAAATTGGATTTGGTGCTAGGTCTTTCCCTTTAGGTTTTACCCCAACAATGTTTTCATTAGTTTCGCTCACTCTCGAAATCAAGCATTTTACAGCAGGTTGGAGCAGCCTGTATCTCAGCACAGGAATAAGGTAGGGAAGAATTCTAAGGCTCATTTTGACTGCCTCCAGAAGTTAGATCAGATGGCAAATTGGATTTGGTGCTAGGTCTTTCCCTTTAGGTTTTACCCCAACAATGTTTTCATTAGTTTCGCTCACTCTCGAAATCAAGCATTTTACAGCAGGTTGGAGCAGCCTGTATCTCAGCACAGGAATAAGGTAGGGAAGAATTCTAAGGCTCATTTTGACTGCCTCCAGAAGTTAGATCAGATGGCAAATTGGATTTGGTGCTAGGTCTTTCCCTTTAGGTTTTACCCCAACAATGTTTTCATTAGTTTCGCTCACTCTCGAAATCAAGCATTTTACAGCAGGTTGGAGCAGCCTGTATCTCAGCACAGGAATAAGGTAGGGAAGAATTCTAAGGATCATTTTGACTGCCTCCAGAAGTTAGATCAGATGGCAAATTGGATTTGGTGCTAGGTCTTTCCCTTTAGGTTTTACCCCAACAATATTTTCATTAGTTTCGCTCACTCTCGAAATCAAGCATTTTACAGCAGGTTGGAGCAGCCTGTATCTCAGAACAGGAATAAGGTAGGGAAGAATTCTAAGGATCATTTTGACTGCCTCCAGAAGTTAGATCAGATGGCAAATTGGATTTGGTGCTAGGTCTTTCCCTTTAGGTTTTACCCCAACAATGTTTTCATTAGTTTCGCTCACTCTCGAAATCAAGCATTTTACAGCAGGTTGGAGCAGCCTGTATCTCAGCACAGGAATAAGGTAGGGAAGAATTCTAAGGCTCATTTTGACTGCCTCCAGAAGTTAGATCAGATGGCAAATTGGATTTGGTGCTAGGTCTTTCCCTTTAGGTTTTACCCCAACAATGTTTTCATTAGTTTCGCTCACTCTCGAAATCAAGCATTTTACAGCAGGTTGGAGCAGCCTGTATCTCAGCACAGGAATAAGGTAGGGAAGAATTCTAAGGCTCATTTTGACTGCCTCCAGAAGTTAGATCAGATGGCAAATTGGATTTGGTGCTAGGTCTTTCCCTTTAGGTTTTACCCCAACAATGTTTTCATTAGTTTCGCTCACTCTCGAAATCAAGCATTTTACAGCAGGTTGGAGCAGCCTGTATCTCAGCACAGGAATAAGGTAGGGAAGAATTCTAAGGATCATTTTGACTGCCTCCAGAAGTTAGATCAGATGGCAAATTGGATTTGGTGCTAGGTCTTTCCCTTTAGGTTTTACCCCAACAATGTTTTCATTAGTTTCGCTCACTCTCGAAATCAAGCATTTTACAGCAGGTTGGAGCAGCCTGTATCTCAGCACAGGAATAAGGTAGGGAAGAATTCTAAGGATCATTTTGACTGCCTCCAGAAGTTAGATCAGATGGCAAATTGGATTTGGTGCTAGGTCTTTCCCTTTAGGTTTTACCCCAACAATGTTTTCATTAGTTTCGCTCACTCTCGAAATCAAGCATTTTACAGCAGGTTGGAGCAGCCTGTATCTCAGCACAGGAATAAGGTAGGGAAGAATTCTAAGGCTCATTTTGACTGCCTCCAGAAGTTAGATCAGATGGCAAATTGGATTTGGTGCTAGGTCTTTCCCTTGAGGTTTTACCCCAACAATGTTTTCATTAGTTTCGCTCACTCTCGAAATCAAGCATTTTACAGCAGGTTGGAGCAGCCTGTATCTCAGCACAGGAATAAGGTAGGGAAGAATTCTAAGGCTCATTTTGACTGCCTCCAGAAGTTAGATCAGATGGCAAATTGGATTTGGTGCTAGGTCTTTCCCTTTAGGTTTTACCCCAACAATGTTTTCATTAGTTTCGCTCACTCTCGAAATCAAGCATTTTACAGCAGGTTGGAGCAGCCTGTATCTCAGCACAGGAATAAGGTAGGGAAGAATTCTAAGGATCATTTTGACTGCCTCCAGAAGTTAGATCAGATGGCAAATTGGATTTGGTGCTAGGTCTTTTCCCTTTAGGTTTTACCCCAACAATGTTTTCATTAGTTTCGCTCACTCTCGAAATCAAGCATTTTACAGCAGGTTGGAGCAGCCTGTATCTCAGCACAGGAATAAGGTAGGGAAGAATTCTAAGGCTCATTTTGACTGCCTCCAGAAGTTAGATCAGATGGCAAATTGGATTTGGTGCTAGGTCTTTCCCTTTAGGTTTTACCCCAACAATGTTTTCATTAGTTTCGCTCACTCTCGAAATCAAGCATTTTACAGCAGGTTGGAGCAGCCTGTATCTCAGCACAGGAATAAGGTAGGGAAGAATTCTAAGGATCATTTTGACTGCCTCCAGAAGTTAGATCAGATGGCAAATTGGATTTGGTGCTAGGTCTTTCCCTTTAGGTTTTACCCCAACAATGTTTTCATTAGTTTCGCTCACTCTCAAAATCAAGCATTTTACAGCAGGTTGGAGCAGCCTGTATCTCAGCACAGGAATAAGGGTAGGGAAGAATTCTAAGGCTCATTTTGACTGCCTCCAGAAGTTAGATCAGATGGCAAATTGGATTTGGTGCTAGGTCTTTCCCTTTAGGTTTTACCCCAACAATGTTTTCATTAGTTTCGCTCACTCTCGAAATCAAGCATTTTACAGCAGGTTGGAGCAGCCTGTATCTCAGCACAGGAATAAGGTAGGGAAGAATTCAAATGCTCATTTTGACTGCCTCCAGAAGTTAGATCAGATGGCAAATTGGATTTGGTGCTAGGTCTTTCCCTTTAGGTTTTACCCCAACAATGTTTTCATTAGTTTCGCTCACTCTCGAAATCAAGCATTTTACAGCAGGTTGGAGCAGCCTGTATCTCAGCACAGGAATAAGGTAGGGAAGAATTCTAAGGATCATTTTGACTGCCTCCAGAAGTTAGATCAGATGGCAAATTGGATTTGGTGCTAGGTCTTTCCCTTTAGGTTTTACCCCAACAATGTTTTCATTAGTTTCGCTCACTCTCAAAATCAAGCATTTTACAGCAGGTTGGAGCAGCCTGTATCTCAGCACAGGAATAAGGTAGGGAAGAATTCTAAGGATCATTTTGACTGCCTCCAGAAGTTAGATCAGATGGCAAATTGGATTTGGTGCTAGGTCTTTCCCTTTAGGTTTTACCCCAACAATGTTTTCATTAGTTTCGCTCACTCTCGAAATCAAGCATTTTACAGCAGGTTGGAGCAGCCTGTATCTCAGCACAGGAATAAGGTAGGGAAGAATTCTAAGGCTCATTTTGACTGCCTCCAGAAGTTAGATCAGATGGCAAATTGTATTTGGTGCTAGGTCTTTCCCTTTAGGTTTTACCCCAGCAATGTTTTCATTAGTTTCGCTCACTCTCGAAATCAAGCATTTTACAGCAGGTTGGAGCAGCCTGTATCTCAGCACAGGAATAAGGTAGGGAAGAATTCTAAGGATCATTTTGACTGCCTCCAGAAGTTAGATCAGATGGCAAATTGGATTTGGTGCTAGGTCTTTCCCTTGAGGTTTTACCCCAACAATGTTTTCATTAGTTTCGCTCACTCTCGAAATCAAGCATTTTACAGCAGGTTGGAGCAGCCTGTATCTCAGCACAGGAATAAGGTAGGGAAGAATTCTAAGGCTCATTTTGACTGCCTCCAGAAGTTAGATCAGATGGCAAATTGGATTTGGTGCTAGGTCTTTCCCTTTAGGTTTTACCCCAACAATGTTTTCATTAGTTTCGCTCACTCTCAAAATCAAGCATTTTACAGCAGGTTGGAGCAGCCTGTATCTCAGCACAGGAATAAGGTAGGGAAGAATTCTAAGGCTCATTTTGACTGCCTCCAGAAGTTAGATCAGATGGCAAATTGGATTTGGTGCTAGGTCTTTCCCTTTAGGTTTTACCCCAACAATGTTTTCATTAGTTTCGCTCACTCTCGAAATCAAGCATTTTACAGCAGGTTGGAGCAGCCTGTATCTCAGCACAGGAATAAGGTAGGGAAGAATTCTAAGGCTCATTTTGACTGCCTCCAGAAGTTAGATCAGATGGCAAATTGGATTTGGTGCTAGGTCTTTCCCTTTAGGTTTTACCCCAACAATGTTTTCATTAGTTTCGCTCACTCTCGAAATCAAGCATTTTACAGCAGGTTGGAGCAGCCTGTATCTCAGCACAGGAATAAGGTAGGGAAGAATTCTAAGGCTCATTTTGACTGCCTCCAGAAGTTAGATCAGATGGCAAATTGGATTTGGTGCTAGGTCTTTCCCTTTAGGTTTTTACCCCAACAATGTTTTCATTAGTTTCGCTCACTCTCGAAATCAAGCATTTTACAGCAGGTTGGAGCAGCCTGTATCTCAGCACAGGAATAAGGTAGGGAAGAATTCTAAGGATCATTTTGACTGCCTCCAGAAGTTAGATCAGATGGCAAATTGGATTTGGTGCTAGGTCTTTCCCTTTAGGTTTTACCCCAACAATGTTTTCATTAGTTTCGCTCACTCTCGAAATCAAGCATTTTACAGCAGGTTGGAGCAGCCTGTATCTCAGCACAGGAATAAGGTAGGGAAGAATTCAAAGGCTCATTTTGACTGCCTCCAGAAGTTAGATCAGATGGCAAATTGGATTTGGTGCTAGGTCTTTCCCTTTAGGTTTTACCCCAACAATGTTTTCATTAGTTTCGCTCACTCTTGAAATCAAGCATTTTACAGCAGGTTGGAGCAGCCTGTATCTCAGCACAGGAATAAGGTAGGGAAGAATTCTAAGGATCATTTTGACTGCCTCCAGAAGTTAGATCAGATGGCAAATTGGATTTGGTGCTAGGTCTTTCCCTTTAGGTTTTACCCCAACAATGTTTTCATTAGTTTCGCTCACTCTCGAAATCAAGCATTTTACAGCAGGTTGGAGCAGCCTGTATCTCAGCACAGGAATAAGGTAGGGAAGAATTCTAAGGATCATTTTGACTGCCTCCAGAAGTTAGATCAGATGGCAAATTGGATTTGGTGCTAGGTCTTTCCCTTTAGGTTTTACCCCAACAATGTTTTCATTAGTTTCGCTCACTCTCGAAATCAAGCATTTTACAGCAGGTTGGAGCAGCCTGTATCTCAGCACAGGAATAAGGTAGGGAAGAATTCTAAGGCTCATTTTGACTGCCTCCAGAAGTTAGATCAGATGGCAAATTGGATTTGGTGCTAGGTCTTTCCCTTTAGGTTTTACCCCAACAATGTTTTCATTAGTTTCGCTCACTCTCGAAATCAAGCATTTTACAGCAGGTTGGAGCAGCCTGTATCTCAGCACAGGAATAAGGTAGGGAAGAATTCTAAGGCTCATTTTGACTGCCTCCAGAAGTTAGATCAGATGGCAAATTGGATTTGGTGCTAGGTCTTTCCCTTTAGGTTTTACCCCAACAATGTTTTCATTAGTTTCGCTCACTCTCGAAATCAAGCATTTTACAGCAGGTTGGAGCAGCCTGTATCTCAGCACAGGAATAAGGTAGGGAAGAATTCTAAGGCTCATTTTGACTGCCTCCAGAAGTTAGATCAGATGGCAAATTGGATTTGGTGCTAGGTCTTTCCCTTTAGGTTTTACCCCAACAATGTTTTCATTAGTTTCGCTCACTCTCGAAATCAAGCATTTTACAGCAGGCTGGAGCAGCCTGTATCTCAGCAGAGGAATAAGGTAGGGAAGAATTCTAAGGATCATTTTGACTGCCTCCAGAAGTTAGATCAGATGGCAAATTGGATTTGGTGCTAGGTCTTTCCCTTTAGGTTTTACCCCAACAATGTTTTCATTAGTTTCGCTCACTCTCGAAATCAAGCATTTTACAGCAGGTTGGAGCAGCCTGTATCTCAGCACAGGAATAAGGTAGGGAAGAATTCTAAGGCTCATTTTGACTGCCTCCAGAAGTTAGATCAGATGGCAAATTGGATTTGGTGCTAGGTCTTTCCCTTTAGGTTTTACCCCCAACAATGTTTTCATTAGTTTCGCTCACTCTCGAAATCAAGCATTTTACAGCAGGTTGGAGCAGCCTGTATCTCAGCACAGGAATAAGGTAGGGAAGAATTCAAATGCTCATTTTGACTGCCTCCAGAAGTTAGATCAGATGGCAAATTGGATTTGGTGCTAGGTCTTTCCCTTTAGGTTTTACCCCAACAATGTTTTCATTAGTTTCGCTCACTCTCGAAATCAAGCATTTTACAGCAGGTTGGAGCAGCCTGTATCTCAGCACAGGAATAAGGTAGGGAAGAATTCTAAGGCTCATTTTGACTGCCTCCAGAAGTTAGATCAGATGGCAAATTGGATTTGGTGCTAGGTCTTTCCCTTTAGGTTTTACCCCAACAATGTTTTCATTAGTTTCGCTCACTCTCGAAATCAAGCATTTTACAGCAGGTTGGAGCAGCTTGTATCTCAGCACAGGAATAAGGTAGGGAAGAATTCTAAGGATCATTTTGACTGCCTCCAGAAGTTAGATCAGATGGCAAATTGGATTTGGTGCTAGGTCTTTCCCTTTAGGTTTTACCCCAACAATGTTTTCATTAGTTTCGCTCACTCTCGAAATCAAGCATTTTACAGCAGGTTGGAGCAGCCTGTATCTCAGCACAGGAATAAGGTAGGGAAGAATTCTAAGGCTCATTTTGACTGCCTCCAGAAGTTAGATCAGATGGCAAATTGGATTTGGTGCTAGGTCTTTCCCTTTAGGTTTTACCCCAACAATGTTTTCATTAGTTTCGCTCACTCTCGAAATCAAGCATTTTACAGCAGGTTGGAGCAGCCTGTATCTCAGCACAGGAATAAGGTAGGGAAGAATTCTAAGGATCATTTTGACTGCCTCCAGAAGTTAGATCAGATGGCAAATTGGATTTGGTGCTAGGTCTTTCCCTTTAGGTTTTACCCCAACAATGTTTTCATTAGTTTCGCTCACTCTCGAAATCAAGCATTTTACAGCAGGTTGGAGCAGCCTGTATCTCAGCACAGGAATAAGGTAGGGAAGAATTCTAAGGCTCATTTTGACTGCCTCCAGAAGTTAGATCAGATGGCAAATTGGATTTGGTGCTAGGTCTTTCCCTTTAGGTTTTACCCCAACAATGTTTTCATTAGTTTCGCTCACTCTCGAAATCAAGCATTTTACAGCAGGTTGGAGCAGCCTGTATCTCAGCACAGGAATAAGGTAGGGAAGAATTCTAAGGCTCATTTTGACTGCCTCCAGAAGTTAGATCAGATGGCAAATTGGATTTGGTGCTAGGTCTTTCCCTTTAGGTTTTACCCCAACAATGTTTTCATTAGTTTCGCTCACTCTCGAAATCAAGCATTTTACAGCAGGTTGGAGCAGCCTGTATCTCAGCACAGGAATAAGGTAGGGAAGAATTCTAAGGCTCATTTTGACTGCCTCCAGAAGTTAGATCAGATGGCAAATTGGATTTGGTGCTAGGTCTTTCCCTTTAGGTTTTACCCCAACAATGTTTTCATTAGTTTCTGCTCACTCTCGAAATCAAGCATTTTACAGCAGGTTGGAGCAGCCTGTATCTCAGCACAGGAATAAGGTAGGGAAGAATTCTAAGGCTCATTTTGACTGCCTCCAGAAGTTAGATCAGATGGCAAATTGGATTTGGTGCTAGGTCTTTCCCTTTAGGTTTTACCCCAACAATGTTTTCATTAGTTTCGCTCACTCTCGAAATCAAGCATTTTACAGCAGGTTGGAGCAGCCTGTATCTCAGCACAGGAATAAGGTAGGGAAGAATTCTAAGGCTCATTTTGACTGCCTCCAGAAGTTAGATCAGATGGCAAATTGGATTTGGTGCTAGGTCTTTCCCTTTAGGTTTTACCCCAACAATGTTTTCATTAGTTTCGCTCACTCTCGAAATCAAGCATTTTACAGCAGGTTGGAGCAGCCTGTATCTCAGCACAGGAATAAGGTAGGGAAGAATTCTAAGGCTCATTTTGACTGCCTCCAGAAGTTAGATCAGATGGCAAATTGGATTTGGTGCTAGGTCTTTCCCTTTAGGTTTTACCCCAACAATGTTTTCATTAGTTTCGCTCACTCTCGAAATCAAGCATTTTACAGCAGGTTGGAGCAGCCTGTATCTCAGCACAGGAATAAGGTAGGGAAGAATTCTAAGGCTCATTTTGACTGCCTCCAGAAGTTAGATCAGATGGCAAATTGGATTTGGTGCTAGGTCTTTCCCTTTAGGTTTTACCCCAACAATGTTTTCATTAGTTTCGCTCACTCTCGAAATCAAGCATTTTACAGCAGGTTGGAGCAGCCTGTATCTCAGCACAGGAATAAGGTAGGGAAGAATTCTAAGGCTCATTTTGACTGCCTCCAGAAGTTAGATCAGATGGCAAATTGGATTTGGTGCTAGGTCTTTCCCTTTAGGTTTTACCCCAACAATGTTTTCATTAGTTTCGCTCACTCTCGAAATCAAGCATTTTACAGCAGGTTGGAGCAGCCTGTATCTCAGCACAGGAATAAGGTAGGGAAGAATTCTAAGGCTCATTTTGACTGCCTCCAGAAGTTAGATCAGATGGCAAATTGGATTTGGTGCTAGGTCTTTCCCTTTAGGTTTTACCCCAACAATGTTTTCATTAGTTTCGCTCACTCTCGAAATCAAGCATTTTACAGCAGGTTGGAGCAGCCTGTATCTCAGCACAGGAATAAGGTAGGGAAGAATTCTAAGGCTCATTTTGACTGCCTCCAGAAGTTAGATCAGATGGCAAATTGGATTTGGTGCTAGGTCTTTCCCTTTAGGTTTTACCCCAACAATGTTTTCATTAGTTTCGCTCACTCTCGAAATCAAGCATTTTACAGCAGGTTGGAGCAGCCTGTATCTCAGCACAGGAATAAGGTAGGGAAGAATTCTAAGGCTCATTTTGACTGCCTCCAGAAGTTAGATCAGATGGCAAATTGGATTTGGTGCTAGGTCTTTCCCTTTAGGTTTTACCCCAACAATGTTTTCATTAGTTTCGCTCACTCTCGAAATCAAGCATTTTACAGCAGGTTGGAGCAGCCTGTATCTCAGCACAGGAATAAGGTAGGGAAGAATTCTAAGGCTCATTTTGACTGCCTCCAGAAGTTAGATCAGATGGCAAATTGGATTTGGTGCTAGGTCTTTCCCTTTAGGTTTTACCCCAACAATGTTTTCATT